>NC_136621.1:36755129-36957629 GCF_933228915.1 Telmatherina bonti
GCGGTGGGGGCCCCAAGCGTATCAAGGGCCAGTGTCTTTGCAAAGCCCTGATCCAGCCCGAATGCAGCTGCACAAAGCCCGGAAAGGGAAGGAGAAGGGGAGCACATGGGGAGGGGAGGAGGAAGAAGGCGGCTCACTTTCTCTTGCTGCTACCTACACAACTTTCACATGATACAAACATCAGAGAAATGCATTCACACACACTGATATGTGTGTAATGGCTGCAGTAAGGGTTTATCACCACCAGATGGCATTTTCCTGGCACGCGCAGACCATGGTGAAATGCAAATAAAGCAACAAGGCCTTGGGCAAGCGTCTCATCTAACTCAGACTTCACTTTCTAGACTGTGGAGAGAAGCAGGCCAGAAATGGAGAGAAAGGCAGACAAAGAGATGAAAAGGGAGAGAAATGTGATGTGAATAAATCCAAAGTGAAATACGGAGCTGTGAATGTTCCTGAAATGTGAGTGGGAGCTTATCCTGTCTGCATTTCGCCCTTAGATAGTGAGACCCTCGCACAGTGTGCAACCCAAAACACTAACAGAGAGGGTTTCAAATTGAAAATTGTTGCACTCTTCAACGTTAGGAGTTAAATGTTAAAGCAAAAAACTACGGAGGCTGTAAACCTACCAGACAATGCAGAGATATCTGCAGTGGAGGTACTGCTCCCAACATTGATGAAACAACAAGAAAACAAAGAGGTGTTGATGGTGTTGAACCGCTGGAAGTCGCTTTTTTACAAAAGAAGAGATGGGAACATTACAGAGAAAGTGCAGGATCATCTGCGTGGAAAGCTGAGAAGCGAGGAAAGGCCTGTGTTGAGGCTTGGATTTCTCTTCCTCTGGTGCCTTTCCTGCTGGCCTACATACATACTGTAGGTCTTTGTGCTGAAGCTGTTACACACACTTCCTGTCTGGCCAGCAGAGGGGTGCTTTAAGGTAAGCTTCGGCCATGTTCTTTTACTGGAACTGTCTTGCTTTTCATTCTAGACTATATGTTTTATTCTTATCTACAGTATCATAGTCAGTTCATTTTAAACATTTAAACAACTGAGACCACTGGCTTTCCTGTCCCATCGCAATCTTTTTCCCACTCTGTTTGTTTTACAGTATTTCTCAGGGGCCTCTCAACACTCTTCCTCACTTTTATCTCTTAAAGTCTTTGCATTTCTTTCAAGACACATAAAAGACAGTGAATTACAATGATAGAAAGCCGGTGCACTGTCATAGCCAAGGACACGCTGATAAGAAAATGAAAACATCCTCAGTACACACATACACACACAAGCACATGCAGCCGCAAAGTGATACTAAGCAAGGTTGCCAACTCCTCCAAAAAAGCACCACTGAGATAGCAGTGATAACAAACATTCTTCCAGCCGCCAAGTCTTTTTCTCCCGAGGAATACTTCAATGAAAATTTAGAGCAAAAGTGCCACTTTGTGATCATAACAAAGCGTCAATAAGTCAGCTGGTGAATTCGTTGCACTGGAAAGCAAGAAACCCAATTAAAGAAAAATACTTAAGTTCTTCGCCCAAGAGAAAGGCAGCAATGGAAATAAAGGCAAAATATATCCATCTGAATATATTTGAAAATTGTAGCTGTTCTTTTGGGAGCGCATGGAAGCCAATCAAGGTATTTTTTTTCAAGTGAACCCTTTTTTTTTTTTTAAAAGAATAAAGCCATATATTCATAAACTTATTAATTTACTTTTTTTTAGAAACATTTCCTTCAATAAAGTTTGAGGCTTTTGAGTTTCACAGACTGTTACTTCTAGGAGAAACTGGACACTGTTCCCTGCTTTGCCGAACACATACAGTGCAGCACTCAGTAGGCTAGACTGTGACACAATATGCATCTCCCTGGGAAATATAAACAATACAAGAGACTCAATCCTGTCAATCTGTGCCAAGAGGACAGAAGGAGGGTGAGATGGAGGAACTAAGAGGACTGTGGGAGGGAGAAATCAAAAGAAAGGAAGGCGCATGGATGCTACCAAGAGAGGAGAGAAGCTGCTAGCAAGTGGAGGAGGGGAGTTAAAAAAAAAAAAAAGGAGAGAAATATAAAAGCAAATTAAATAATATTTTTTCATCTTTCATATAATGATTACTCCAAGAAAACTCAAAGAGGTCACACCATCAGGATGACACAGAAACATACAGCCATGAAGAACGGAGGAACATGCCAAGCTGTGGTCACCTTTGACCCTTTGGCACTGTGGATGGAGATGATGGCAGCCAGACAGCTCAATGCAGGGCATGTACAGCAAACAGCATGTTTCAATGTGCTTGTGTGTGTGTGTGTGTGTGTGTGTGTGTGTGTGTGTGTGTAAGCATGTACACAGGGGTGTGGGCACACTCTGGCCAATCACCGCAAAGGATAAAGGAGCCAATGAAAGCAAAGTTTGACATGGGTTGATGGCCGCTTGTATCATGCCAGGTCAATATCCATTCACATGCACATTTGTGTCTGTGATGGCGTGTGTGCTGCTGTGTCAACACGGTATGTAGACCAATGAGATAAGAAATGCTGGGAGGGAAGAAGGAGAGGAGATGGAAGGGGGATTATAGAGGATAACCAACTGTGAACTTTTGCACTCCAGTGTAATTTCTTAGGAGCTGATCCACCATTTGAAAGGCCATGTCCAGAATGCCACAGCAAATTCAGTTCAGCTCAATTCTGCTTTATTTGTATAGCGCCACTTCACAGCAACGTCGTCTCAGGGCACTTTACAGACACATCATTTCAAGCCAATTCCTAAATAGCCTCGCTAATAGACACCAAATGATTGGATCGAATCTTGACTTCAGCATAATTATTGCAGAGAGATGATATAGCAACAGCCCCACACAAAATGTAATTATCTCATTTTTGCTAATCAGTTCTGAACTATACTCTGTGGTAGCATCAAAACATTACAGTTAATTTAACTCTGTCTGACATTGAATCAACGCTGTTAGTATCAGCAGGATATGCAAAGCACCTATTAAGACAGCAGTCTGAATCTTTGCAGGTAAAGCTGGAGGAAATACATTGCCATACAGTTTCTGTATTAAAGATACTGGTGCATTTGGATAGCAGTCATCATTCAGATTGGTTAGGATTCACTGAATCTTTATCCAAATGGTGGATGGTGATAAATGGTGCTCCTTTAGGTTTCAAATGCATTCTTTTTTAATCAGATAGAGCTCACTCCTTTAAATAAATAATAGGGCTGTGACAATATGCTTCTGTCCCAATTCGATTTGATTCCGATCTTTTGAGTGCTATTTCCATTTGAATTGCGATTCTCACAATTCTTCGGTATTACTGTTTTTTGTAGATTAAAAACAAAAAAAATGTACAAAACTTTTGTTTTGCTCATCATTTTTCTTGATTTCAATTAGGAAAAAACAACACAGTCGCCAGACCATCGTTATGCTGCTAATGTCCAAGAACACAAGTAAAAAGATCAATAAAAATAATAAAAATTACAGAAAATTTATGATGGATTATTTTTATCTATTTGAAAAAAAAAAAAAAAAAAAAAAAAAAAAGATTTTTTTGGTCAAAAAACTATTTTAAAATTGTGAAACAAAAAAAAAATCCAGATTTTCCACCCCTAATAAATAACCTTTAAAATGTCAAAAATTCAACTATATGTATTAACAGAATAAAAACAAACATACATGAAGTTTTAAAAATAAATATAGTTAATTCATTAAGACTTCAATGGTTGAAACATAAGTCATTGTTGTGTCTAGTCTGCTCTAAAGCTAAAAGAAGGATACAAAATGTAGCTGATGCTGGATGTAGCAAGCAAACACATTACTTCTTACGGAGCTGTGATGACTTGTGATGAAAAATACAGTATTTACAATAAGAAGGTGAAACTTTGGCAAGCAAACATTGTGTTAGTGGCTCAGGTTTTACAAGTGTTACAATGTCCCTTTGGAGATAGTATTTCTTCATTTCATTACATGATAGCCTATCGACCAACTTCGTTTTAATGACGTCTAGGTTGTTAGCAGAGCAATACCTGAATATAGACTGGTGACATCTGGACCTACGCATCTTATCTTAACAAAAAATGGTGGGAATAGCTTGTCCAAAATACGAGGCCACGCTGCACTCACATATATTGAATGATAAAAAAAGGAAACGGTAGGCCATTCGGTAATGTTCACACTTTCACAAAAGCACACACACACCAAACACAGAGGGACACACTCATGTCTATTGTGTGACCTAGTCAGTGCCGGCAGAGAGAGAGGCGTGGGGGCCAATGGGTGAGGTCATGTGAGGGAGCTAGATCCAGGCGCAACTGCCAGCCTGAAATCAACAAACTCAGTGTTGCCACAGGGTGACCCTGTGAGGATGTGCTTGTGTGGGTGTCTCTTTGGATGTGTTTGCAAAAGTAGCTAAGAGCTACAAGCACTGTTAAAGTGAGTGAATGTTATATATGAGTCGATCAATGGAAAAGTGTTGTGGTGCTGGTAAATTGATAGCTGGTTGAGGGTATCAGCCAAAACTCCTCTGCAGTGTTTCACCCAAATACTACTTTGGCTGAAAATCCCATCAAAAAGACTGAAAAACACATTGTATTAAACATTGCAAAGTTAAATAAGTAAACCCTTGAAACAGACTATGATACTTGTTCTTTATGGTTTTTCTTTGTGGCAACAGAATAAGAAGGAAGATAGTGATCCAATCATAGACTGTATATAAAAGAGATGGACGTAGCCTCCTTGACGTCACCCATAGGTTTCTAAAGAGCTTAACTGAAGCTCAGTGGGCGGTTCCTACCATCGCCATCTTGGCATTGGCATGCGTGTCGTCTCGCCTGGATAATACATATATGGGCAAAGAGGTGGAGCTGTGAGGGGGGCTGTGAGCGTCATGGTGGATGATTGACATCAAGTTTTCTGTAGCTAAGAGTTAACCGAGCTAACCCGGAGATAACGGGAGCTAACAAGCTAACGGTGGTAAGCAGGCTAAAGCTAAGTCACGTTGTCAAACTGCTAAAAGCCACAGTTGTTCTACGTTCTTCTGACTTGAAGCGGGAGATCGGGTACCTGTCAATCAAAAGGACACACCCCTAAATATGCCAAACTTCTAGATTAAATTACTTTTAAATGGGAAAGTTAGAAAAAAATTCACACCCTCCACAGTTGTCATGAAGGTAAACCTGACCTATTTAACCTAAAATGGATTTATGAACCAGGCTGTAAACATGTTTATTTCTGTTGTGAAGTTGATCTTTTTAACATTGGAGTCTATGGGGATTCGCACTATTTTGCAGCCCCTAGTGGATGAACAGGGAACTGCAGTTTTATGCACTTCCGCATAGGCTTCACTTTTAACCACTGGTGGCTCTGTCCATCTTTCATATACGGTCTATGTATCCAATCAAAATTGAATAAACAGAAAAAGAAGGGATTCTCATCTAATGGATAATGATTAAAAAGTTCTAATGTGCGTTAATAATAGAGGGGTGGTGGGGGGTGGGAACATCCAACAAATGTTGATGAGGATAACCCTAACTAGCTAGTGCGGCACTGACCAGCTGGAATCTGAATAAACAAGTGAGGACACAAACACGCCAAGCATATAAACCAATAATATAGATGCATAATAAAGTAGACCACCATCTGTCTGGGGGTGTAAACACTAACTGGGAAGCTGTGTCACAGTCAAATAAGGTCATCAATTTATGCATGGATTTCTGGTCAAAAGTGACTGAGTATGAGACAGAGCTTATGAGTGGACAATGCAATGTGTGCACGTATTCACACGCACATTTCTCCTCACAACCTTTTGCGATCTTCGATCTCTGCCTTCAGAAAAAGAGCGCACAGTCTGGGGAGAAGACAGCAGGCAACTCCAGGGCTTCTTCCAGACAACAGAGGCCTACAGTCTTTTCAAAGTTTGGCACACGTACAAAGCATATGTGTACCCACAGTGCACAAGTCACTAAAACACCACACACTGACATAACATTTGTTTTTGTGTGGGTCTCTTAGCTGGTTTCCAGATATCTCCACAAAGAAACCAGACACCAGATTTGTGTACTGATTGATCGGGCCTGGATGTAAGTAGGAGCGTGTGTTTGAGGGTTTATGCAGCCCACCACCACCATTACCACCAACCACTACAGCCACCAGCGCTAAGCGTTTAGCCCGTAAACCCATCCCGCTTAAACTCTTGCTGCTAATTCTAATTCTAAAATTAATTCACCTCCTTACCACAATCACCCCGCACATCATCCCTGTATACTCTGCCCTGGCTAAGCTATGAACACACACATGCACGCACACACACACAGTATTTCGACTGTCCACATGGCAACCAGACCATGGTCTTTGACTGTGCTGTATTGTTAATCCATATTAACAGTGCTTTGCTTAGCTTCAGCCTGAGTATAATCAATTCAGTTTAGTGGAACCACATCTCCTGAGTCAAAGCCTGCACTTACAGTACATTCCACATACACACTGGGGGATTTTTCCAGCTGGAGGGTTTAGAGAAAACTCAGAGCTTGTTAACCCTGAGCTGAGAAAAAAAAAAAAAAAAACTGGGATTTTAGTTTGTTAAATAACTTTAGCTCAGCTACTTTAGTCTTTTACTAATCAAACTGAAACCAAATGGTTTCCATCAGCTAAGCCTTGAATTTCTCCCAGTTTCCTCTTGCTTTGCCAGAAACCGCTCATCTAACGTGTTTCATTTCTTCAGAAGGCAGTCAGATCCTTTTACTACACTGTATTGACAGGTTAAAAAATAATGATGACGTTTAAAACTGAAGTATTTCCTTATCAAACACATTTGCCAAAGATAGAAAACTTGGGTTATTTATTAATTTATTTGATCTTTAGGGGGAAAAAATCATTACATGATTGGTTAAAATAGTTTTTGCATGTAAATTTCTTTCCAGGAAGATGAGCCAAACAGTGAATGCAGTCTTCAACAGCTTTACCTTTTTGTCTGCGTGAAGTTTTAGCTCTTTATTTCACTGTTACCATGGCGACATGCAGCTCCATTGATAATGGTTTTTCTTTAAAGCGTTAATATGTCTATCAAATTTGCCTTCTCGCTGTTTCTCCACCTGACTTTTTTTAAGCCTTTGGTGCTTGTCCAGACATTGCTTTCATTTGATACATGAACTGTAAAAGATTATATTCCAATTAACACATTTATGAACTTTAATTTACGTTATTAGAGCAAGAAAACAGTAAACAGAGGTAGTGTGTGAGCAAACCTGACCCTTGTTACTGAACGAGTGATGTAATGCCCACTGCAGCCACCACAATATGTTACATAACCTTATAAAAGGCTTATGCACCCCCCGGGTTCACAGGGTTTATTCTGAGAGGGAACTGCTGTTTTGTCAGGACCAGGTTATAATGACCAAAATGTAAGAACCCATTAAATAATTCAACAAAATATTTAAACTAACAGAGCATCCGTAATTTTCACATCACCATAAATACAGAAAATTAATGCCAAACTGTGTAAAAATAAATTATCTGCAATTAACCCACAGTATTTTCAAAAATATTAAGCGTTGTGATGTATATGTGCTCCATAAAGGTTTTTTCTCATACCACTGTTGATGCAGAGGAGCAACACTTACACAAATGCCAACATTTAGCTACCAAAATAACTCGAGTCAAATTGATATTAACTCTCAGTATACCTCTTTGGCCCCCCCAACTGTTCCTAGCTGAGCGGGGGGAGTTTTAGATTTGGTTGTGACTGACAGCTCAAGTAAACATGCAGCAGCTAGTGAGCGATAGGAGGCTGGGAAAGAGTTGAACGCTCGCCAGACACTCCAAAGCCAAGTTTAGCCCTTTAGCACTGCATGCGTGTGTGCATATGTGATGAAAAAAAAGAAGAAAAAGATTTGTATGTGCAGGGACGAGTGTGCACATACGGTGTGGTTAATTCATTTTGCGTAACAGTGAGGGTCTCTGGGATGGAACTAATTTAAAGAAAATTAAGAAAGGCAGAGAAATGAGTAAGAGTATGAGCTCCACAGGCGGACTAAAGAGGGACCAGGCTAGAAGGTTCTGCCAAAACACTGGGATGAGGTGTGTCAGAAATGTTAGGAAAAGACAGCAAGCAGAAGGAAAATCTAGGTGTATAGAATTCCAGGTTGATTGAAAATGAGGCAGGCATATAAACAAAAACTCACATTTTTTTCCACTGCTTCTCTTGTTTCTGAGCACAAGGTCTTTCTCAAAAGTGGAGGCGCAAAGTGACAGGCAAATGACAAAGGGATTTGTTTTAATGGAGAGAATGGAGAAAAGGCTGAACAGACTTTTAAACCCAGACACCAGGCTGCTTGGACGACACTGCAAAGAGATTAGGAAACTAAGACGCTGCCCTAAACAGAGACTAAAAAACAAAAAGAAGGAGACAAAAAATAGAGTGTGAGAAAGTGTCAGGAGAATGAGAGGCTGAGAAGAAAGATGAGGAACCAGGGACAGAAAAGGATGAGAGGAGACACAAAGCATGAAAGTGAGAGAGAAGAGAAACAAGATAAGGAAAGACTGGAAAAAGTGGAAGAGTCAGAAAGAGAGAGAAAGGGAGAAGCATGAAGGCTTGTTTCTGGTGGGACTCCAAAAGCCAGCATCTGTTTGGCTTGGGCTCAGAAAAGTCTAGTGTTTCACCCTACAGCGCCCGGGGGAATGCTATTCCAGGCTGCACAGGCTTCTATGAAAAACAGCTTTATGTGGAAAAGTGGCGATGTGGGGAACCGGAGAAGGAGAGGCAACAAGGGGAAGGAAGGAGAGCAGAACAGACAGGAAAGAGAAAGGGAAAGAGGAAGAAAAGGTGGAAGAGGAGGGCAAGTGCAGAGAAGAAAGGGGTAACATACAATTTATGAGGATGCAGTGTCTTGTGAGGAAATGTCAGAAAAGAGAGAAAGCAAAGTGGGACTGAGAGCAAAAGTTTTGTGTCTCCGTTTCACCTGTTCCCTTTTCAAGCTCAGCCCAAAACTACCTCTAAAAATGCTAAAAATTCAAATGGGTGAGGCTACAAAGTCAGAAAACCAAAAAAAAAAAAGCTCAGACACACACAGAGGATTTTTGTCCCTCCTCAGCATCTGGATGAGGACAGCTGTGTTGTGCCTCTCAGCTCTGGGCCTCCTCACCTGTCAGTCAGACGGCTCCACGTCCCCAAGGGACACCAAACAGCTGGCAGACAGGTGCTATAGCTGTCCATCTCCCAAACCAAACCTTAGTGTGTCTGTGTGTCCGTATGTAGACGTGTACCTCTGCTGATTTCAGGACATTCCTGAATTTCAAGAACCTGAACTGCCTCAAAGAAGCATCTACATTGAGATGGCTTTATCTTGGAAGGAATCCTATAAGCTGGTAGTTGATTGTCATTCAACAAACGCAAAATATGATGTATGGTGTATTTCATTGGTACTTGTGTGTGCTGGGAGACAGGTGAGTCATGGTACTGGAGCAGAACTGTGGGCTTAATCAAAAGCAGAGGCACTTTCTCCTAAAAAAACAATGAGGGAAAGCAAAGTTTACATGAGCTAATTGACAGAAAGGAGAGGAAGGATAGATGGATTGGCGAGTGGGGGAAGTTGGAAGGCAAGAAAATAAACATATGGGGGAGTTACAGAATGGCAATAAATGGAGGGAGCAAGTGGAGGGGAACAAAACCGAAGCATGATGCAATGAAATAATAAAAATATGCTTTTCATTACTTTGCTGCCAACCTTTCTAGCCCGGACTTTCACTGTCCTGAGAAAGTCTTGTGCTTTCCCTATGTCCAAATACAATGAAAAATACTATTCTTTTAAATGAATTCATCGCTCTTTCCTCTTTCACTCTGCTGCTCTCCATCTAACTCCATCTAGATCCAACTGGAACACATAAGCCGGCACTATCGCTGTACTATCAGCTTTGGGGGGATTTCAGTCATTTTAGGGCATTTTAGTCGTCCAGCTAGGATTGATGTTGAGTAAAGCCTCGCCCAAAACCAACAAACCCGCACATAAAGCTCCTTACAGTTTTCTGAGGACAGCCCAGACAGTCTGACTGTGAGACAGTCAGATGGGTGAAGGGAGTCTTTAGATGACCAGAGGCCTTGAAACGAATGTGGAAATGTTTGCAGATTGTTACCAGACCTGGCAGTTTTTCTCTGGTGGTTTAGGTTTTACTGTATGCGGGGTGGGCTGAAATAAAAAACTTTCACCAACAGTTATTTTTTTGGGGAAATAGCACTTAAACACATTATCCAACAACTGCAGTGAGATTTACAGGGCCGGAATAAATGACGCCTGGATGCACAAATATTAGATTGTTTTATCAACTGTTTTAAAGTATGTGATTAAGAATTCAGACAGAAACCTTTGACTGTATATGACTCATATCTTGTAAATTGAACATAAGTTGTGGCCCTGCGATGAACTGGCGAGCTGTCCAGGGTGTACCCTGCCTGTCTGGTTTGGTCAGTGGCCTTTCTGTGTGGAGTTTGCATGTTCTCCCCGTGTATGCGTGGGTTCTCTCCGGGTACTCCGGCTTCCTCCCACCATCCAAAACACATGCATGATAGGTTAATTGGTCACTCTAAATTGCCCCTAGAAGTGAGTGTGAGTGTGCTTGTTCGTCTCTCTGTGTGTGGCCCTGCGATGGACTGGCAAGCTGTCCAGGGTGTACCCTGCCTGTCGCCCAAAGCTGGCTGGGATAGGCTCCAGCTTCCCCGCGACCCTGAATTGGAATAAGCGGTTTGGAAAATGAATGAATGAATGAATGACAAAGTAGAGAGTGGGGAGCGACGTGCAGCAACAGGCCTCAGGGGGGGATCGAACGGTCCCAACCTGTACCAAACCAAAGAGCTGTAGCCTCTGCATACTGGCAGACTGGCTGCATACATTTCTTAAATTAATACTTTGACTTTGCAACTGTGTCAACTGAGGTGAGATAAAGGATGCTGTTGGTAATTGTGGCGACACTTGTGTCCCATGATGTCCTGCATTAGTCCACCACTGCCGTTTAAAGCTATACATTCTTCACGTCATGAGCATCTCATTTGAAACACTGATCAAGGCATGTTTTTTTGTCATCATATTATAAGAATAGTCTTATTGGAGCTAAAACCTATAGCATATGGATTATACATGATAACTGTCTGTTCTCATGTTCTCTGAACTGTATATCACACATTGTTTATGAAATCGTTTAAACGTAACAAATAAGCTTGAAGTTGAGTATTTATCAGGGTTGTCAGTCATATTTAATTGTGATTACCTGCATGAGTATACTGAGTTAACTCAGGAACTCTTTGTTGAAAGGTATGCTTTACGGACAGTCTTTAGAGGAAGAGGAGGGCTCTATGAATCAGCTGTGTGCTGAGATACAACGTACTACGGTGGTGACTCAGTTCACATAGACAGTAGATGAAAAGAATTGATCTTACTCTTGGCCAGAGAACCATCTTGCAGCGTTTTAGTCCCTGCAAAAGACCCATTCTGTGTCAACTTCTGCTTTATGACTACATTGTTTTAGCATGACATCCTGAAACTACACATGCATACATTAATTGCTCTTTAAAAAACGTATTTACTCATTAACTTTCACGGCGCTTGTATTTACATACAATAATAAAACCAAAAAGGGAAAAATATAATGTCTCATATAATCATTTAAAAAAAAAAAAACATATTTAAGAAGTGAAATTCTTAAAATACAGTACATGTGTCCTCATCACTCAAGTAATTCAGAATGTACCTCAACAACAGGATTTTCTTCTGGCTTAGTGCCACGATGCAACTCTTTGTTCAACCAATTATTTCATGGACTTGTTACCGCATGGTGTGACTATTTCACACAACACCACTGATTCACATGATTGTATTTCATCTCAATGAAACAACACACAACATGTGTGGAAAAGCTGATGAAAAAGAATATGCATCAGAGGGAAGTAAAGATGCACATACACACTCACTTCTTTATGCAGCCATATGGGCCATAATATAAAGTACTTGGCTGTTTTAATGAGCATGTTTGAATGAGTGTTTACCGTTACGCTGAAACTGTCTGCATTCATCAACATGCTCGCTCGTCTCCGTGATGTGAAGGCCATGTGATTTCACTTATCTACGGCCTTGGACTGAGAGCCTCTAGACTGTGGACAGTGATGTACTAATAATCCCTCTTTTTCCTGCTATTATACTCACCCCTCCCACCCATCTCTCTTTTTAAAATAAAATTCTTTTCTCCCTGCATGTTGCAACTCAGCTTTATACTCTCACCTCCTAACTCTATTTATTTTTTAACTTTAACATCAAACCTTCGCAGATACTTGCAGATCGAATCTTCAACTCTTTGTTCTTGGTATACATTTGTTGTTTACAGAAAATTTTTAGCCTATAGCCTATAAACCCCAACAAATGATACAAATGCAATTTATCCAAATGAATGTTAAATAAATGTTAATATAACATGTTGTAACTGTGGCTTGCTATGAGGAGTGGTAACTGTTTCCAATATGTGGCGATACTAAAAGTTTCGTGATGGACTGTGTGAAGTCAACAACACAGTGAGCGCTGGTGACAGACAGCATTGTTAACAGGAGGCGGTGATGTCATCCACTTGAGGGCTTTATGGCCGACTGATGCCCGAACGGATTCACTCTCTCTCTTGGGAGACATCAGGCAGAATGATATGCAGAAGGAGGGGGGAAATGTGGTGAGATGAATTGGAAATAAGCAGTAAATGATAAACTGTGTTGCAGTTTACAACATCAGTTCTGTGTGTACAACCATTTGCTCGCATTCTAATCGTTGTGCATGATCAATAAGCCTGTGTTAGGCAGTTTTAGCTCAAGCTGGCTGGTGTTCAGAGCGCAGCTAGAAATCACACAGTTCAGCTTGGTGCGTACGGCCCGGTAAGGCCTCATGATTAGCTCTTGGTCTGCGCTAACAGCGGCAGATCCGCCTGCTTTGGCTCCTCCATAGCTGATAGTGATTATTAGGGCTTATTGATAAGCTAATAGTTAATCAGGGCTATGAGGGATTGTTTAGAGAAGATTACTGAGAAACTAAAAGGGATATAAGGTCCATGATGACAGCAATGATGATGCTGATGACGACTTAATCATTTTGACATGGAAACATTTGGAAAAAAAAAAAGAGAGGATAAACTGAGTGGAAAGGGATACATTCAGATCACCTCTTAATTCTTTTAGAAAATGATCTGCTGGCTGCTTTTTTTAGATTAAAATGAGAAACAGCTGGGGTTAGCTTCTTATATAGAAAGAATATGACAGCGCTGCAACAATTAAAAGATGTCAGTAAATAAGTGTGATTTTAAAAAATAAAACATCGTTTCAGAGTTTCTTTATCATTACAAACCAATTAATTATATAAGTCATGTAACTCATAAAGAATCATTTACTTAAAATGAATACAAGGATGAAAATTAATTATATGTGTTTGACGTTCTACACATGGCAGATATGGATCTGCCATCAATCAAAAGACATCAACTCCACCTGTAAGTCACCCAGCTACTTCCATAGACAAAAACGAGATTTAACCATTAGGGGTGGGAAAATCGAATCGAAAAATCGGAAATCTGGATTTTTTTCTTTACAATTTTAAAAACAATATTTTTTGTTAAAAACTACATTTTTTATTCAAATAAATAAAATTAATCTACAATAACATTTTTGTTATTTCTATTGTCTGTATTGATCTTTTAAACTGTCTTCTTGGTCATCATAGCAGCAGAATGATGATCTGACCACTGTGTTGTTTGTTCCTCATTGAAATGAAGAAAAATGATGAGCAAAAAAAAAAGTTTTATACATTTGTTTTTAATCTAGAAAATCAGCAATATCGGAGAATTGTAAGAATCGCAATTTAAATCGAATTGGCTTCCAAAAAATCTGAATTGAATCGGGACATAAGCATATCGTCACACCCCTAATAAGTATGATCTAAACAAAACATGCCCTTATAATGATAAAATCATTTAATTTACGCAGAAGCAAAAAGGTTTTTCCATTCTTTTATGAAGCATCTTTCTTTCAGCAACATAAATACCTGAAAGCAGACCTGTATAGTTTAAAATGTCTTGAGTAATGGCATATAACACCTCCTTCATTATGACTGTATAACACAATTATAACAGTCTCACATTATAAGAGTTTCTTACAGCTTGTTGTGAAAAATAAAAATATTTTCAGCTAATGTGTGTGATTTTGATGGGAAATTGATAAACACATAAAGCTGAACACCACAGAGCTGAAAGAGCTGAATGCCTAGTCGCAGCAGATCACAGCAAAGCGATGCAAGTCGGGCTGAGACGCCGAGCTGATCGAACAAGGAGGAGTGACTCGCTGAGATTAACTCTCCTCTGGCTTTTCAAACAACACTGACAGATGCATACCCCTCCGCACTTCCATTTGTCAGAGATCTATTCCTGTACTTAAAGCAGACACTCTCTTTCACTCACATGTGCGCTTGTGCACGCAACGCACACACTAACAGCTTATGCTACCTTTGTCACCTCCTACACATTGGTTATCTCTAGCGACACAAACCCACAAGATCCCCTACCCAATTTCCACGCATGCAACCTAAATGGAGCTGTAAGCAGGCATTAAGCCTGACAGGGAGAAAAAGAACACAGAAATAAAAAAAAATAAATAAATAGAAAAAAAGCGATGCAGGAGAAAAGGAGAGGATGGAGGGAAGTAGGGAAAGCGGGAGGGGAAGAAGGAATGAAACAGGAGGTGGATTTCTATTTAATTCACTGACTTTCATCTCAGCTTTACAACATACTTAAGGAGGGTTTTTTGGGATGGTACGTACTCTCTGGATGGTGCACACGAATGCTCCCTTTCCCTGCCCAGACAGAAAAGGACACAATGAACCCTCTGTACTTTCTACCCAGGAGACACAAAAGTACTGCAATCCCAACCAGATTCAAGAATGTCTTGGTTGCTGGCCAGAGAGTCTGAAATAATACTCCCCTGCTCTAAATACTATAGGCAACATTTTTTCCTTTCTTTAATCAGAGATTAAAAGTGATTTCTTTTCACTGTTAACACAGCAGCCAGTCTTATTGGCTTACCTGCAGCTTGGACTGGGAGCAAGCCAGGACAAGGAACAGTTCTGGGTAGGAATACACAGCTCACTGCTTAACAAACACGTCCATCTAACAGCATGTACTCTATTGAAATGTCATACTTCATTGTCTAAGAGTATGTTAGCGGTCATCCAAAGGATTTTTTTGTTTTGTTTTTGTTATTTATATTGATCAACAAAGCTCGAGACACCCACAAAAGCCATGCAAGTGTTCTCCCCTCGCAGAAATGTCTGCGCTCCCTGTACAACAGCTACAGAGCTGCTATGTTATTAATCTCTCCGTTCCCACTCTTCCTCTGCCGTCATCAGCCAGCAGACCAATACTAAGCCTTACCTGGACTCTGGACTTTTCCTTTCTACGTTCACACACACAACATTACTGAGAATTCAGATGAAATCAAGAGACATGTTTCTATTCAAAGCAGTTCTCTAATTTCAACAACAGCTTTGCAGCTGGTTAGGAGTTTAATTCCTTCTTTGCTGGTAAAAACAGGGTTTTGTGGTAAAACTACTATATATTAACATACAGTCACATACCAGTCACATACCAGTCACATACCACATATATATGTAAATATGTCTATATATATGTAACATAAATGGCCTCATAGACTTGTTAAAGCAACATTAAGATTCCTTGCTGCTACATTTAGAAACAACAGTTGCAGAGTCACTGTAAATGCAAAACATCTCCCTTTTAATGCAAGGTTGGATGGTACAAGGAGAGACACTGAATGCATGACATTAGACTTCTCTTATTACAGTATGACATGCAACCATGCAACAGGTATGCTGTGATTGTGTAAAACACACTTGCAGGGAATCATTTGACTGAAAACTGACCTTTTCTACATGTTTAAGCATGTGGCTTACAGTAACAAAAGTAAAAGTTCCCAAGTCTCAGAAATGTGGTCTGTCGCTCCATCTAGGTTTACCATCTCCTTACCTCCTTACTGTGCGACAAAAGTGATAGAAGCTGCAGCACAACCACACACATAAGTCAAAAGTTGCTAATAAGGAACACCATGGAGAAGAAAAGTCTGGACATCATGCAGCCAGATCTATGCATGCCTTTTAGTTACTTTGACATCATTGTGTTTAGGCTTGCGATGTGTTGAAAGTGATATGTCAGTATCATGAGGGAAGACCTGGAGAGACTGCCAGAAGGACTATTTTGGTAAATCACCAGTGTACTTAATCAGACATGATGCTGACATGTAAAGGTGCAATGAGATTAAAGGAGAGCTGTTTAAATCTGAGAGGTGCTGTAAGGACAAGGAAACATGTAGAGTATTTCCATCTTTAATAAAATAGGTATCTTTAGCAATGTGAGCTGTCTCAGTGTTTCTTAGAGGGTTAAGCCAGTTAAATACTCCACGAGAAGCAAGAACTGAGTTCTTGTTCTCGAGGCTGCAAGAACAAGAAAAAACTTCTTTTTTGTCAGGTCCATCCATCCTCCAGGAGAAGCAGGTCTGCAGCGGGGAGGGATCACAGCGGGGGGGGGCGATGTCTGCTTTATGTGCAATGAACCCGGTTGTTACCTCCACCAAGGAGGTTGTTTTTCCCAGCGTCTTTGTGCTCAAGATAACTCAAAAGGTTATGGAGGGATTTATGTGAAAATTTCAGGAGTTATTGGAAATGTGAAAAAGAAGAACTGATTAAATTCTGGTGGTGATCAGGATCACCGTTTGGATCCAGGAATTATTTAAAAGGATTCTTTAACATTGTGCTTGGCGGAGGTTTCCGTTCTCCGAGTGCTTTTCTAGTTATATATTTAAAGAGCAACTTTGTCCGCGGCAGGGCGGGTCTTGCACGCGGCAGGGCGGGTCTTGCACGCGGCAGGGCGGGTCTTGCAGAGCGAGTTGTGCACCCTGCTGGGTCCGAGTGTTTTAATGCCACGTAAAAATGTTCGTACTTTCTCACCACATCGATCAGCTGTTTTATCAAAACAATCAGTTTTACCTGCAACAGCAAAAACGTGGAAGCAGCTTTCTCTGTGTTAACCACGCCCACCTCAAATGTCCGACCAATCACACGATACTTCTCGGAGCCCCACAAGAAAAAAGTTCTGCCAGCCCGATGTGTCAAGAACTGTCTTCAAACACGTCCGCGAGGACAAAATGACGTCATTTTCTTCTCGGAGCCTCGAGAACAAGAAAAAAGTTCTCGCTTCTCATGGAGGATGGAACAAGCTTTAGAGGCTTCGCTTACTGGTGTTCTTGACAGTCATCAACTTGAAAATGTATAAATTAATCGAAATAGCAATGCTGCTTTGAGGCTGGAAACTAACTATAACTGAAAACAGAAACAATCCTTTCCTGCTAAAATCATTTAGAAAAAAAAATACAAAACACACAGATAAAAGGGGCATTCACGCCTAATAGTCCGATAGTCTTTGTATGATTGGGTATCGTTTCAATTTTGGGTTACAACTATCAGGGTGTGTTCACATCAGGATACTCTGCCAGACTTGGTCTGATTGGGGACTTGGTTTAGTTTTAGGGGGGTGTATTCATGCGGACCGAGATCGTGTTCACGCTGCACTTTGGTCAAATAGGCCAAACCTTTACAATAATATATCCCCCTTCCCACCAAAGGTGGCGCTGTGCTAGTATTTAGAAAAAAAAAGGACAAGAAGCGTGAAGAAGAAAACTCTTGTTTTGTTTAACATGGGGACGAAACTATCAGTGTTTTGGGGTTTTTATTGTGTATGATGCAAGTATACTGCAGAAATACACTGCAACAACAGACCAGGTAAATGATTCTTAATGTCATCGCAATATATTTACCCACAATGCAATGCTTCGTCAAATATAGGAAGTGATCAGAATCAGAATTCGTTTGGCTCATTCCCATTTCTCCAAACGAAGCGGACTTTCCAAGCAAATGGATTTGGATTTGAATAAAAAAAGCTGATGTGAACGTACCCTAAGCTTGCTTTCACAGTGAACATGTGTGGATCAACACAACTTTATTCTGCTTCCTTGTAGTAATGTTAACAGCATCTTCCTATCACATCACGATGTAACAATGCTTATAACCCAAACTTGTCCAGATAAAACTGGTGATATTGCATTTGTTTCTTCAGGTTACAAAGGTCAATTTAACAGTGCAGCAACATAAATATAGGCCTTTGTGTCTGCAGGTGAATGTGAATTACTTTAATGAAGTTGCTTTACTCGTGTATTTGACACACAGCTGGTAAAAAGTACAAGCTTCCTCATCGTTTCTTAATCACTGTACATCTTTTCAACTGATTAAAATAAAGACAATCCCTAAAAGTCTGTGAATGGAAAGACCAGAGGCCTACTTGTCTAACAGAAGCCTTTGGATATAACATGTCAAGTAGATAAGAAGCCTCATAATGACTGCTCTCCACTTTACTTGGCATTGACAGTGGTCTGTCTGTATGTTCGCTGCCCTTTGCCTGACCCAGTCAGTCACCAGGAGGAAGGAGTGATTAGCAGGACTGTAGTAGCAGGAGCCCACCTGCTCCAACTCAATAGAAGCCCTCACACAGCTAGCTCGCGAGAGTCAACAGAATTTTAATCACATATACAAAGAAACACTTGCACAGACAAAGACACATGTACACAAAAAGACACATAAGTGCGCATACAAACACAGTTAAATTCTGCACACAGGGAATGCTTCCCTAACACGTACTCCCTCATTGACTCTTTCATCCTTACAGATAGATAGATAGAAAGAGGAAGGAGGCAGAGGAGTGATAAAGGCCCAGACAGCAGTGAAGAGGGTGAGAAGGGAGGGAGTAAGGAAGGAAGGGAGGAGGAGCGTTTCCTGGAGAGACTAGGGCAGGCAGGATATGCAGAAGGAGAAGGAGGAGGAGAAGGAGGAGGGGAAACACAGGGGTTGCTTGTTCCAAGCAGAGGTTGTGTCCTTACAGGGGCTCTGGAAGAATTTGTGTCAAACAGAAGGGGACAAAACACCGGCTGGCTATTTCCTGATACACAACGCACTTGAGAGGTGAACAAACTCTGCAGAGTGCAACGCAAAACCTCTGACGTGTGAGCTTCTTGGTAAAAGAAAAAGACAATGCAGCACACACACACACACACACACACACACACACACACACACACACACACACACACACACACACACACACACACACACACAGACAAGCAAGCACACGCAGGAGGTGATCTGGATTCAGGTAATAAAATACGGTAAAGTCTGAGTCCAAAACTTCACTGGAAGACACTCCAGCGTATCGTGTATGTAACAGAATCTTTCTCGCTACATACTCTCCCCCTAAGCCTCGTTTTCTTTTCTGGCAAGCCGGTTTTGTTGACTGTTTCTTTTCAGCCTGCTGCCCCTTGTCTCTGTCTGCTCTCTTTCTTCCATCCCTCTCTCTCTCTCTCTCCATGCCAGAGTCTGGATTGTCAGGCCTGTAATAGAGCTCCCATTGTTTGATCAAGGAAGCAACAGGAACTGTACCCTGTTAACCCAGCTATGTTGGTATGTGCATGTTTGCGCGCTGTGCATATATTTCAGGAAGGGGCATGTCATTGTTGTTGCGTACATAATGTATGGCTGCCCGCAGTGTGTGCGTGTCAGATAACAGCATATAGTTCTTTCCAGCGGGGCCTTTGAAGTGTAAGCAAGCATGACATTAGGCTTTACACTGAACAAGTGCCTCTCTTCATTGCTCCTTATGACCACAGACTTCCCTCATGCACTCAAAGGATTCCACTTCTTAATGTGACCTCTCTTTGCTCCATCTTTTTCGTAAATGCGTGCTCGCACACGGCCTGTTAAAATGTGTGGTGTAACAATTCATTTTCACACATGCTTCCCTAAACTTACCCTCTAACCCTTTCTGAAACACTCTCTCCTTCCTTTCTATGCTGTTAATACCCCCCATCCCAAATCTCCAAATGCCCCCATCTCAAGTTACAGGACCTGTCTCTCATACCCGCGTGTGTGTGAATGCACACGTGTGACGCTCCATTAACTCTAGTGGTGACAGGCCTTTGATGCTGTCTCTGCTCCTTAATCCCAACACAGAGGGAGGGGAAAGGCGGAGGCTAAGAAACGAGGACAGGATCAAGTTGAAGTTAAACTTATTTTTCAGTTAGAAATCTGCAGTAATCTGCAACTCTTAAAAACATATTTGCTCAGGCAAGCATTTTAGCTCCAAAAAGACTTTGTGACACTGCTCTGTATTTATACTGTTCTTTATTTATTTCTTTTTTCCACACATTGCAGGTTTTTTATGTTTTATTGTTGTGAAGCACTTTGTGACCTTATGTCTATGAAAAGCGCTATAAAAATAAAGTTTATCTTATCTTATCAAACTCATTCATTAAATATTTTCATAATTTTCTTTAAGACAGCTGAAATCTTGTTGATTTTTGCAAAAGAGGTTTTGCTCACAGTATTCAGGCAGTTTTGTTCTGTTGTATTAAAATCCATATTTACACACACACACACACACACATATTTATTGAAAAGAGAGAATATAATTAGTTATAATTATTTAAGCCAGCCATATTTAACACCTGCAGTGCTTAACCTGCGGCCTCACACAAGCTAATAGAAGAATATTTTAGTAAAACTATTTTCACCCTTCCTCACCTTCCTCATACCTTCTCACATTAGTTTAATATATTTTTCATGCTCAGACAAGACTGCACTTATTTAGTTTATTCATAATAAGGCTCCACAAAGACAACAGATGATATTAAACACAAGTTAGAGAGAAATTATCTTGAAATAAATCAGGTGTTTTTAATTCAAGAGCTGTTGATAAATCAAAAAACACAAACTTGCAACTTTGTTGTCTAAGAAAAGACTGAAAACTGAAGATTGCTCAGAGTTTAACTGGTTCTTGTGTGTGGGGGGGGGACCTTCTTGCACTTCTTGGACTGCCATTTCTTTAGATCTCAGAATCTAAAAAGGGGGTTGTTGGCAGGTCACATCCAGAGTTCCTTTCTCCGTCTGAAATGAGGGCGAGCGTTTTGATAGTCTCATTAATCTTGTGGAAACGCAGGAAGCTGAACAAGTTAAAACCTGTTCCTGATGTATTTTAATGTATGTTAAATGCTGCTCTTTCATCTCTTAACTACTGCATATGAAGTGGCTTCCTCTGCACTGGCTGACCTGGATCTGTTGTTATTCTTTTCTGCCTGTGTTCCAGTCTCCCTGATCTTTTATACACTGTGATGGACTTTATTACAGCAATAACATTATAATTCTTGGAAATGATTTACTGTTTTCCGCCCTATTAGACACATGGACTTTTAGCAATGTAGGAAGTTCATCTTTATCAGGTATTTCTAGTATTGGACAACTTTTTAGGTATTTTTGAAGCTTAAAAAACTAAATATCTAAGTTCTTTTGAAAGCCTGACCCCGTGAACAGAAAGCCTCTTTTAACAAATCATTTCTGCCCCAACAATGTCAGCCTCATTTATACTTGCAGGACTCAGATAACACAGAATTAACTTGTTTCTGGGATATTTCCTGTCCTGAAGATGGAAAGCAACCTCATCCAAACAACCATTTACACTGAATAACCATGCATATGTTTATTTAGGAGTCAAGCTATATTTGTTTTGCCCTCAGGCATTTAAAAAAGCATTTCATTAAGTAAACACGGCTTGATTTAATGTCAATGTCATGCCAACTTGCATTTTCCTGCTACTAGCATTTATGTAAATACAATTAAGCTAACTAAATGACTAAGTAAACTGACAGACATCCCATTTATGCAAACTTTTACTTTTTTCAGGTGAGCTGTTTTCCTACATTCTGCAGATATGATCCCATTCAGATTTGACTGTGGGGTAACACAGTGTAACATCCTCAACAGTACCACATACTGGCATTTTATGAGTTTTTGATTACTTGGAAATATTGACTTGTGAATAAGGACCACGGGACATGGGTGTTGTGGACTCACCAGGAAAACCAAAGTTTTTCACTGAGATGACAGCTTTGACGTGTGTTTACCATTTTGCCATCGACAAGGTAAGATTTATGACAAACTCCTCAACTTCTAATCAGAAGGGGTTTCTATTTATTGAATTAATTTATTTTTACAAATCTATCTCCTCTTTGCTTCACACTGCCAGGTGAAGTGTTCATATGTGCGAGCGTGCTCTTCAGTGATGAGGTATTTGGCAACTGCGGAGCAGATTTTTTTTTATAAAAACTGATATATCCCTGGATGTTCCAGCTGGGAACGGCCTGCGATGCCTCCAGACCTCAAAGTGCAAGGGGAAAAGATGAGAGGGAGTGAGCTGAGGCCAAATGCAAGAAAAATAAAGGACAGACAGAATATAAGAGTAAGGAAAAAAAAAAAGGGAGGGAAGGTGTGAGCTGACATCTGCCTGGCATCCTTTTCACCTTCCATGCTCTGTGACCACTTACTCCCCCATATCCATCTTTTATAAAGCAGGAGGATATATAACATTGCTCATTGGAGCAAGGCACACATCCAGACCTCCAACACCCTCAGAAAACACCTCTATCTGACACTTCTTCACGTCTTTAAGATGCTGTATGTGTGTGCATTAAATGTTCAAGGTGATTTTTTTCACAGCCCTCTGGTCTCACACTGAGATGAACTTGGCGCCTCTGCCTGGGTTTCTACTCACCGAGAGATATTAAAGTGTATCACACTCTCTGGCTAGCTGGCCCTGACTGTCTCGGTGTGTGTGTGAGGTTTAGAGAGAAACAGTGCATCGGCTGGCTGTGGATGCCTGGACACGTCTGATCTCACACAACCAAGAGAAAAGCATATAGAACGTTACACACACACACACTGGCAAGTCCTTGTGTACTTTGCAGGCGTACACACACACACACACACACGTACAGTACGTGCAGAGCAAAAGAGAACCATAACAGTATGGGCTCCAACAGTGCCTCTTTGACAGATTTAAGTAAATAGCAGCAAACAAGCGATTATTTTTGGCAGACCAGGCGGCAGCCCATTCCAAGAACTAGGGGAGGTCTAATGGGAATGGAGGGAGATGAAATCACATAAACAGATGTGATTAAAGTCAATATCATATGTGTCATTACTCATTCAGACAGCATATTCCTCCGCTGGACCGGGCACAAAATCTCCTTCCTTTTCTCTGTGCTTGCTGCTCTTTCGCTTGGTTGTCTTTCAGCGGCATGCACGACCAGTTTAACAAACTCCAAGGTGTCAGCACCGACAACCCAAAGGATCCAGTGTGGCTATATTGTTGCGCAATGAGCATGTACGTGCATGTTCCAAATGTTTCATACGCTGCAACAAACCACTTGGGATTTCCTCATGCTGCCACTGCTTTATTTTTATTTCTATTTTTTTTCTATCCTCAAATATGCAACATGGAGCAGTGTGAAAGGGCAGCCGGATCAGAGTGGGATCCGCAGCTGACATAGACAAGCTGACCTACTATAAGTGGATTTGTAATCCTCAAGTGGATTTAAACTGTGTTTTCTGTCAGAGCCTCTATATGTGTGCGTGCTTTTCTGAGCACGTCTGCACTGTGTTTCCTTCAGTCAATAACTGTTTTGTCCATATTGCATTTTGATTATATTGCACTAATCCTGCAGCAGGCCGCAGCTTTCTGTGTAAAAGCTCAGTCAGAAGCGATCTATAGAAGCCACTTTTAATTTTTTGCTTGTAGTTTAGGACAAGCAAGTCAACTACGCAGTGTTAGACAAACACACACACACACACACACACACACACACACACGTGCAACACACAGACAATCACAGGGTGTTCTGGCTGAGTCCAAGAGAGGATAAGCTGCTTTGGGACTGAGGAATACTGCCACCAGTCGATTAATCGGTCATTACCAACACCAGGCAGGGCCGGGAGTCTAATGCTAATATGTTCCGGTCACTGTACAGTGTGTACGCATGTATGTGTGTGTGTGTGTGTCTATATGAAGGTGCAGGTGACAGACTCAGGTGTAGCGGAGTAATGAGGAGTCAGTTAAACTACAACCATTCAATTTTTGTAACTGGCTCCTTTCTAAGTTGCTTTAATTTACTAATTTAGTTCTCATTTCAAAAAATATTTTGAATTATGTGTGGGGATTTAAAAGAATCATAAGCAAAGGTTTAAGGAAGCTATTTTTCTTTTCATTGTGGGGTTATTAACGTCTAAAGAAAAGCATGTCTTAGCATTAAAATTATTACATTATCTTCTTGTGATTATCACTTTTTTTTTACTCTTTATGGTGGAAAAAATGGGTTGTTATGTAAATGAGCTGGCTGCCTCTGTGGTTATAGACCAGTGCAGTTAAATCCCCAGTAGAAACTGCTGCACTGACTCATCAATCCTCTGAGTTTTTTCCTAACAGGGTTTATGTTGTTTGTGGATCTTTACTGATTCTGATGCACTGCCAATTTAGTGTAATACATTTATTAAATAAGAAGCGATTGACAAAGGCGCTTCATTTTAATTAATAAAACATCAAACGTGTTAATAAAAGCCTGACTTTATAACATGTTAACCAGTAGCAGACCCTCTACAGTTATTTATTTCTATTTTTAAAAGAGGTAAATTTAAGCCTTCAGCTTTCAGCATTGCAAGTTTAAAGATGCAGGTGCTGTGACAAATAAGCGCTGCCAGATCACCACCTAGATTTGCACAAGATGACGTCAATGAGCTTAAATCTGAGGAAAATCTTCTCATGTTTGTTTACGAAAAGCCACATGGATCATTAAGTCAAGGCAGAGATACGAGCAGAGTAAAAATCAAGCTAAAAAACATATGATGGCCTAAATGTGCTTCTGGGTTTATGAAGGAGGACATAATTCAGTTAGTGTATTAAAAATATAAAAGAATCTACATGTTAAATGGCAAAATCTGTTCCAAGATTGGAATGAGAGAAAATAAAATGAATAAAGGCAGAAAGAGATTTAGTGAAGCTTACTTTTGGTTATGCTCAAGCAGATTAGTTTGGCATGTTTTGGGTCAGGGGTCAAAACAACAGATTACAAGTCTCAGCAATGCTAACCAGCTAAACGGTGAGTTTAAGTGAAGAGTTGCAGAAATTCCCAGATGAAGGTACGTTTATAAGACACTTCAACAATTAAAGTTCTGGTTAGCTAAGATTCATGTCTGTGTGTGCGAGGGAGGAGACGTCGAAACGCTGAGTGACACATGCTGCTTAGTGTCTTAATGCCGAGAGAGGAGAGCCAGCCAAAATGCAATCTCCAGACCGGGATCTTACAGCCTGTAATTACGGAAAGACGTTGAAGAAGTTGCTCTGTTGCTCTGTGTGTGCGTGTGTGTGAGAAAGACACAGAAAGATTAGCTGAATCCTTTCCTCTTTACTGCAACAATTACATGCTAGGTGTGTGTGTGTTTGTGTGTTTTTGCAACTGTGGATTTTTTCTGTCACTGCTTTTGTCATCACTGTGTGTCATCTTTGTTTTTATGTGTCTTGCAGCCACAGCTGCGCTTTGTCCACTGAAACACACACAAAAGAAGAAATGAAAGTTGTTGGAAACTAGACCTGCATTCAATTAGAGTAACCACATATTTACAAACAGTGTGTGTGTGTGTGTGTGTTGGGTCGGTTGCTTCTCTGTGACTCATCAGCCAAGCGGCACACTTGCACTTTTGACTCCAGGCCTGCTTCTCTCAACGGCACAACTAAGAGCGAGGGAGGGAAAGAACAGAGTGATGGAGGGATGGAGGGAGATGACAGGGTGTGGACAGAATGAAAAACACACACATGCAAGATGGCTGTACATGTGTGAGCAACCGCAAAAACAAATACATATGTGTGCATCCAAATGCTTGTGCAAATTAAAAGAGCTCATCTAAACTTCTGTGGCGTGAACAAACAGTCGAATCTGCCTAATTTTAGAAAGTGACTTAAACAGAAAATGCAAATTGTGGACAGAAATGGTCCCTGCAGGAGGAGAAGTTGTCAACTAATGGAGTAAAAAGTCATGAGACGTGCACAGCAACCTGGGTACAGACCTCAAGCAGCCGATCCACATTTCATCCTGCTAGTGAAAACGTGTGTTTAGCTGAAAGAAAGTACACCTTGTTTAAGGTTTGACATGAAAAACATCATCTGGTCTGAAGCAGGAATTGAAATTTTGTAAATGTGATTTCATTTCGGGTTCATTCATTCATTCATAATCCTCACCACTTAGTCCGATTAAGGGTTGCGGGGAAGCTGGAGCCTATGCCAGCGGTCTTCGGGCGTAAGACAAGGTACACCCTGGACAGCTCGCCAGTCCATTGCAGGGCTTCATTACAGGTTATAAACCAGTTATTAAATCTCGTGTAGAACCACTGTTTGCAACAAAAACCTGAAGTAATCACCCTCTGTGTGATGCCGTTAGTGCATCACTGTGGATCCATTCTGGCCATTTATTTTTTCTCGGTTTGAGGAACATTTCTTTGTGAAACACACACTAGAACTCTCACATAGAATGTGTATTGAAAATCAATGTAGCATGGGCGAAAGTCACACAACCTTTGTGTTCTAGGGTTAAAGTTCTGCAACAACCTTTTCAATCATTACTGAAGTCTAAACTGAAACATGAATTTTTCTTTCCTTTTCTCCTTAAGTTTGAGTTTGAAGCTCATTCAGTTTAGGTTCAAAGTTTCCCATCCTCCCTATGTGCTTCCAAGAGTTCAATCTATGATAAAAAAGCTCCAAGTTATGATAGAAAAAAAAAACTTGAACTTAATCTGTTTTTACACATGAACACCAGAAGCATCGGGAGAAAGAAAGTGCAGACACTTTTTTTCTGAACTTTTTCCACAGTTGCTGTTCACACATGTGCTTCATAGCGGGAGACATTCTGCTTGAGATGCAGTCTCACAGCTGGAAACATGAGGGAGTAGGGGGATGCAGGGGGAATGTCTATCTCGTGCACATGAGGCAGGACGTGACGGAGAGAGAATACTGTGGAAACCGCTATGTTTTCTGGGTGGAAAATCTCTACAAGACATCCAGACCAAAATGCTCAGGACTTCTACATTCCAGCAGGAAACCAAACGTTGCTTCAGCATTTAAGGACATCAAAATAATTGATTGTCCCTGATGTGAATCGCGGTATAGTTTTGTTTTTCTGTGCATAAAAACACACCAGTTCTTAATCCTCAGTGTGCATCCAAATCACACACGAGCCCGTTCCTCGTTCTGTGGAGGTGTTGTAAAAAACCTGCTAATGTGCATGTGTCAGACATGAGAGCACACAAACAACTCTGTCATCACCTCGAAAGAGTAAACGGAGTCATGGAGCACTAAATACAAAGGCTGTTAGTCTCGCCATGAATTTGGTGTATATGTACGTATATATATGTGCTTATGAATGCATGAGTGTGCTTACATCTGTGTGGTGCACCACATCAAAGAACCGTGGAACGGCTTAGTTGTTATGACCTCTGACCCCGACATGCTCAAAGACCAAGGGAGGGCGGTACAGGAGTTAAAGACAGTCAAATATACTCCTGAACACACACATAGGCACATACGCAGGGAAAAGGGTGGGACTCCGAGTCTTTAAATGTGCTGCAGCTATAAAAACAACCGTGGATCCAGACGTAGCAATTTGTCTTGTTAACTTTATAGAAACTGTGAGCAAGGGGCAAGCAAGTCATTATACGCAAGCACACCGAAGCGATCCCACAAATATCCCCCTCTGTGTGATCTTGGTACATCTTCTGTGGTGCTGCCCATCTTCCATGCTGCTGAACCTGCTGGGTCTGACGTCTGCGTTGCTCTGGCCACGGTTCAACAAACTACAAACATTCTGAATGATTTTCATTTGACTTTGGTATGAACGGAAAAGACAACATGGAAGACTTTTTTCTTTCTTTTTGGCTCAGATTCGAACCTCTTTCCCGTTTCTCTCCATTTGTACTCGTAGTGAATTCTTCAAAGGTGATCTCTCTTCCTCATCGCTGCATTTATTTTTAGCCGATGGCGGATAGAACTTAATCCTTGAAAAAACATCAAATGCTGGTTTAGCATGTGTGTGAATGGCCCATGAGTCACTGGAGCAGTGTATGTGTGAGTGTTTTAACATGTTTGTCCAACCTGCACTAAATGACTCATTCACTCTGTGCGTTGCTGTAGACGCACGTGTCTATACATGTGTGTACTTCCTGTATGTGCATCACAGCTGTAATAACTTTGGATTTAGTTTCAGTCCGTCGTGATGTTCCTTACAGCACACAAACAAACTAATGAAAGCAGTTTAGTTACATTTAAAGGTAACCATGGCTGCAGAAAACTATCATTAAAATGTAGCGCCACTTGCTCTCGGATCACTGTAGCTATATTATCAGTTAAACTTATGAACTGCTCTATAATCTGCAGGTGCTGTGAGCGTTAATGTTTCTCCAGTGTCTGTATGTGAGAACTGAACATTTTGTGCACTTGTGCTGCATATGTGTCTGCATACGTCGTATATGGCTGAATGTTGGTGGGTCTGCGTGTGTATAAAACAGCCCTTGACAGCCATTGGGGCGGTGGTGGTGATGCGGCCAGTGTGTTTGCCTTGGCAGCGGTTCAGCATTCCACATTCTTCTGTGATATTCAGTACTGTGACCTCAGGAAACCCGCTCTGCAGAGAAGCTCTCTCTTTCTTTTACGTTCCTCCGCTCTCTGCAGACTTTTTCACTCTCTTGCCACCACCCAAATTCTGCTTTTTTTCCCTCCCTCCTCATGTTTCACTCTCCCTTCTTTACATATCTAAACTTGGGAATTTATCCATCACCTCTAACCCCAAAACCTCCGTTTATTTTCCTTCTTTCTTTCTCCTAAAGGTTCTCTTCAATCCAGCCAGTTATAACTCTGACGAGGCACCTTTTTCAGGGCTCAGTTTGAACATAAATCTTATTGCTGTCATGAAGAGTGTTCTGGTCACACAGATGCATATTTTCCCTTTATTAGGAGCTCTTTCTGCATCGCCATATGGCAGCCTCTATCCTTGACTTCTAAACTTAAGACTCTTTTAAATGTTAGTTACAGACCACTCTCCTAATCTCTCTTCCTAGAACAACCTTTCTATCTAGTTCAGTGTTAACAGACTCCTCCTGTGACTCCTCCTCTCCTCTTCGAGGCCATGCCCACAAGCCAAGAAAGACGTTTCACCTGAGGTGACCCGACGCCTGGAGCAAGGCGGTTCCTCTTCTCTCCCTGCATTCCACCTTCCTTCCTCCCCCTCTAAAGCTTGGGCTGTAAACTACTACACATACTTAAAACACATGGTGTCTTCACCTGACACCAGGAGTCAGTGGGCTGAAGAGAAGGTTTATGAGCAGAGGAGAGGAAAAAGTTTCAACATTTTTGAGTTTAAGATGGTAGAAATAAAAAAAAAAAAACAGGCAATAAAAATGAGCAAAACTTTGAACTAAACATTACAACTAGAGTAAAGCTAAGCATACAAATCAAAGACAAATAAAAGCTCAGAGAGCACAAATATTTCTTGACTCCACAAAGAGGAAACTAAAATCCAAGAAAAGCCCAAAGCAGCAAGACTTCTCCATGTTAATCTACAGATATTCAGTGTAAAGTAAGTGCAGCGTGTGGCTGACCCACATACAGCAGGGCAGAGGTGAACTGAGGTAAAGGGTGGAGCTACCAGTCGCCTCTCTTATCTCCTGTCACTGACTCTTTCCTCTATCTTAAGAGTACCTTTATAGGCCCCGACTGTTGGCAACAACCTCTGTATCTTACTGGAGTGATAAAAACAAACACCAGAGCGACAAAACAAATGCAAAGCAAGAGCAGGAAAATGTTGAATGACACAAAATGGCATTAGACATAAACGTTTGTGGAGGTGTGAGAGACAGGTCGGCATGCGTCATTAACACAAACACATAAAAGTTAATCTGCTGGTAAAGTCAAACTTGTGAAGTCAGGCATGTTTATGTGCCAGTTTGCATGTGCTGAATACAGTAAAACGTTTGCAAGCAAGTCAGCAGTTTTGTGGGAATCTCAAATTGTTCAGATGAAATTAACATCGAAGCGTTATGTATGTCAATGGGTGTGTGTGTGTGTGTATGTAGGGGTGAATATGTGTGATTGCAGAACTATGAGTGAGTATATGTGTGTGTGTTTCGGATTAAGAGCTTCACCCCTGGACCTCGAAATTAGATAGGGGATTAGTGGGACACATCCGCCACCTGGCATTTTAAGCTCCGCAATTACAACAACAACTTTTAATCAACAACAGCCACACATGTGTTGTACAGTCAGAACTCAGCAACTAATTCATCTTTCTCCTTTAGCTAGTTTCTCTCTGGCTGTCACCGGATTGGTCCCACCATGACATGGTCACTTCTGTACGACTTTCTAGGCTGATCGCAGCCCTCTGTATTAATAGGGATCAGTGCAGACTGGGACTCGTTAGCGCTGTGCAATACACAAGGATTTGGCAGGGTTAGCTTTTTACTTGGCATGAGATTAGGAAGAAGAACGTAAAGCTGTTGTTGCCAGACGAGGCAGAAGCTTCCTATTATCACCTATGCAAGGCATTCACTATCCAAAGAGAATACCACTGTGCTAGGAGTAATGACTTTGGTGATACTCTATTGATCTCCTGTATAAATTCTTATGGAATTAATACACAGCGAGAACAAATTTACCCATACGGTCCTCTAAAAGAGTGGCAGGAAGCGTTTAATTCAAATTTATAGCCTGAAATGTGCCTCTTCTCTTGAGGGTGCACTATAGGTGATGACTTGGAGTGTTGGATCTATGTAGACAGTGTGTGCCAAGGAAATGAAGAGCAGGAAGAGGAACCAAAAAACCTCACAATTTGGCTTCATTTACAGTAATGGGCAGCACACAGCAGGCTAGCAACCAAACTAAACAGAATCAGCAGCCAGAATCCATGAAATGAAAAGACATCATGATCTGTTTTCTGTACATTTCAAATTAAAAATGTTAAGACGGGTACAAAAAGTCCTTTTGTGTTCAAGGGGCGCTTTTTGACCGTAATGTGAAAGAAAGCAAAGAATAAGAAAATACTGAATTGCCAATGTGCAATAATCACCATGTACAATAATCACTGGTACATGAACAAATTAGAATTATGTGCAGTAAACACATAAAAATCCAGCATTTAATAAGTCTGTACGCTTGATTCTGAGAAACTGTAAATCAGAAGTAAAAAATAACTATTTAAGCCAAAATGAAGGCAAAGCCAAACTTGAAATGAAACTTAAAGAGAGAACAAAGACAAAACAGAGCACAGGTCCTCATTTTTCTTTATTAACAAGAAGCATTTCCATCCAAAATCTCTGATAGCAATCTACTACAAATTAGGACCAGATTTCTTTAATTGACCATCATGTTGCTTTCAAACTATTATGTGCCACGTTGATTTACCTCCTCCACGCTATAAAGTGACAGTGGAAAAAATACGTAGAAACAAGAGAGAAGGAAGCAAAAAGCAAACTATCAGGATGAAAAAATGTGAAAAAGATGAACAGATGCTGATAAAACTGAGAATCTGAGACGGGGCTAGAAACAGGGAAAGACAAAGAAAATGGAGAAGGAACGGTAATTACAGGAAAAAGGGCTCATTAGCCCGTCACAAGTCTCAATCTAACCCCCAATTTAAGGTCAGAAAGAGCACAGAGGGGGAAAAAAAACAATAAAATAAAGCAAGAGTAATTTAATATATATACAGTGCAAGCAGTCTTAAGTCAGAGCACTTCTAACTTCTCTCGCTCTGTTAAACTCTCTACCCATGGCCTCTTTTTGCTGTTGCTGGCAGCACTGAGTGTGCACGCTGCAGCGTCATGGATCACACACCATATCTCCTTACACACCTCGCATGACGAATCCACTGTCTCCCTGCCATATTCTGAACTCACTTGGAGTTGAGCAAGAAGCCGTTTTTGTGAGTGAGCAGGAAAAACGGAGGAAACTACAAGTGTAATTAAACTATTAGAAAAACTGCTACGTTGTTAATAAACATATATACTCATATGTATGAGTATATATGTGTGTATAATATGAATCTTTGTAGGTATGTATATGGGTATGTATGTGTACATATATGTATATACATATGAATGTGTAGGTATAGGTATATATGTATATATGTGTATATATATTCTCTATGGGTACAGAAAACAGGATGAGGGTTGAGTTTGATCATTAATTATGTGCGTAGGGGTTGGAGCAAATAAGTTATACTTCTTCCTACCCCTTTTTAGACCTGTCAACAGAATACATGGGTGTTGTAGAGGCTAGACGTATATGTATGTAAAGAAATAAATAATGTTGATCTGTCTGCAAAAAAAAAAAAACTATCAATAAATCCAGTTAAGTCTGCACAGCTTGTTAACCTGAAAGGTTTGCACTAACAAGATACCGCAATGTTCATCATGTGCAGAGTTACTGTGAAAGTGACCAGGCAATTAATTACCTAATACAGCTGCTGAGTCATAGTTTAGGACAATAGGATGCATAGAAATCACTCCTTCCCTCCAGAACTGGAGTGTTGTCTTATTGACCCAATGTGTTGTGAAGATCTGAATTTTACTGCTAAGCAATGGGAGTCAAAGTGCTGGTAGAGGAGTAAGTATTTACTCCAATACTTTTCATTTTGTACTTTCACTTGTAAAACAAACATGCATCAACAACAACTTCCCTCCTACTGTCTGTAATTTTAATTTTCCAATAAAAGAGCCACAGAATAATGTGCAGTGAGGATCAAAGCACCCTGGTCTGCGTAATTATTGACACCATGTTCAGCTTCCTCTAGCGTTAATATTATGTGCAAATCATCAACTGCCACGGCAGGGAAAGGAATTAAGACATAATGTGAAGATGCTCTAAGTCAGCAGGATCCTTCAGTGTTCATTGTGTCACAGCAGGAATACCAAGGTGGAGAAAGCTGAGGTAAGGATGAGCGCCACATGGATCTATATTGTGTCAGCCCACCCACTGACTATAAAGGTTTTCACTTTGTGAGTATGTGTGGAGACACACCAGGTGTGTCTACACAGAGGGATAATATGTCTGAAATGTTCATTTCCATGGAAAATGTACATAAATACAAACAATTAAGTTGTCAATATCAAATTAGTCTAAAATCAGGTGTGAGGAGTCTACCGGTCAAGCAGATGGTCATGCATTTGTTTTCACACAAAGCTATGCACTCATAAAATTAAAACCAAAAAAAACTAAACAGTAGAAAAGTGCAAAGAAATATTCGGTCTTTTATTTTTTGGTCATGTTTTTGGATGGTTCGCAGCACGCCATTCAGCAGATGCGCGCTGTTGGAGACGTCTCCTAGTCATGCATTTAAATGTCGTACACGTATCTGAATTAAACACGGAGCCAAATATGAGCAGCCGAAATATTTACTCACCACAAGAAGAAGAAAAAAAAGCCATTGTTGATACATATACGCTCATATATTATACATTGAAAATGCATCTCTATGCTGCCTTTCTCCCTCTCACTCTCTCATCTCCCTCTCCAGTTTGCTTTCATGTGGGAGGCAGCACTGGGCACCCAGCCATGCCACATCAATATGCACACTGGTGAAATGCTTCCCCAGCTTAGCCTTCGCTGCACCGCCGAGGCCTGAAGTTGTGGAAGCTTCAGCTAATGTCACCGGATACAGCAGGTCATGTTAGCTCGTAGTTAGTTAACGGAGGACAGTGAGCTCGCACTCCCACTGCGGAAGGCCAAATCCAGGCCTTGTCGTAGCAACCTGCCACGGTGACAGCCCATTGACGCAGACAACACCAGCCAGTGCCACCCTGGAGGCATCTTGGACTGTACCCAAACAAGGTTCCCTGGGAGCCCGGGTTGCCATGGCGGCAGCCGAATTCGGGTCCAATAAACGTGAGGGGAACAGGCGGTGGACTGAGGAGGGGGGCTCTGGGGTAGCAAAGCAGAGGACAGAAGAAGGGAAAGAGGGTTTCTGTGTGCTATGGCAACCTTAAAAATCAATCCTGTGCTTCAAAGGGCGTCAGGTAACAGGATGATTCTGAAAACACATAAAAATCACCACTGATTAGCTACAGGAGAGACAGAAATGGAGACATTGGGAGACTTGTAGTAGATGACGCCGTTACCTTCATAAAAAGCTTTTAAAAAAAGACTAGATGAATGTATTTCATGTCATTTACTGCTTAGATGTCGTAACTGAAAAGCATGAGGCTCAGCTGTCGGATCAGTCTTGTTACAAAGTGACAGATGCACTTCTCATATTTTACAAGGTCGCTGCTATAAACAAAATGAGCTCTTAAAACGATTATAGTCGAGTTAAAAGGAGTAGGAGCTGCTAACCTTCACACTTAACTTCAGCACAAACATAAGCTAAATTGAACATCTTGAAAGACGCCGCTCTCCAGGCTCCTCTGCTGTTCTTTCACTTCGACATCACTAAGTGCTTGGAGGTGGCCTGGCCCTGATCTTTCAATTCAAAAACTCATCTCCTCGTAATTAAAAAGTTTTCCTGCACCAAGGAACTGTTTTTGCACTTAGTTTACACTCCCCCCCTCCCTTAGCTGTTGAAGCTGATGAGCTGAATAACAAACAGCTGAGACAGAAAACAATACAAAGCTTTACCCTGTTGCCGGTTCACCATGGCGTCCCCAAGATCCCAGGACTCAGCTCCTTCCAAACTCCGGTCTAAAAACCTGATGCTTGGCTCTTAGTACTGTAAATCATGCAAAGTAGAGCATAGCACTTGGTCTGGAAAAATATCCAAGTATAATGAGACACACAAATATATGCACATATGCACTTGCACGCACACACACACACACACAAGGCACAGAAGCCTTGCCAAAAAAGACGCCACCCCCTGCACCACTTTGCACATAAACATATACTGTTCATCAGCTTAGCCTGCAACTCCAAGCCTGTAAAACAGCATCTCTCCCTGAATCTGTGCTGGTAAGAACAAAAAAACTAAAACAAAAGGTGCATTTCCACAGTTTTCTTCATGCATTTTCACCAGCTCGCTGGAAACATGGAAAAATTGAGGAAAGCTAAAATATGGTGAATCTATAGGTGTGATTAAGTGCAACGGAAACAGATGAAGCCAGAGCTTGACAAATAAAATGACTTACCAAGGCACACAGAGATATTAAAGTCTTCCCAAAGAACATAGTTGCAATGTCTGTTGTCAAATGTTTCAGTTTCTCCTCCCAGTGCTACTCTGTCCTCACCAAGCTTTCCACCATTCATTCACAGCTTGTTTCTCTTCATTTGAGCTTTCACTGGTCTTCCTAAATGATCTCATTTTTTGGCATCTTGTTCTGTCACTCATTGTCACCAACGACAGTCAATGGATAAATTCATGTACAGTTTTTTATTTTATTTAACAAAGATAGAAATCCATCTTTCCTGTAGCCACCACCTTATCCTACACACTGAGACTGTGCTCACACACACCTGCCCTGCCTCACCTTCAAGATATAACAACCACGAACAAACAGGCACTCCAAACACATCCAGTTATCTAAACAACTGTCCTCTCGTCACCATCAGTGGTTCCTTTCTCTGTCTCCTCAGAGTAAGGAGAGAGACTCTCCTGCTCACAGATGAATGGAGCCTTTTGATGAAGCGCCGAGGCTTGTTTATGTACCGGCCTATTTTTCATATCAGCATTGAGGGACACTCTACTAAACACCCACCTAACCAAACCAATCCCCTCCATCCAAAACTTCTACTTAACTACCCCCCTTCCTTTTTCTTTCCTTACACATGACATTCATACAAACACACACTGTCCCCACTCTGAATCCCATGTTGCTCCCTATCACGTTTCATCCTGCTTTCTTTTCTCCCTCTAGTGTCCTAGATCTGTGTCCAAACTGATTTGAAGCTTACTTGCTTACAGAGACGCATGCCAAATTTGATTCCCTGCATTCTGTTGTGCTTCTCAGCTAGATCCCCCCCACCACCACCCTACCACCACCCCTCTTTCTGCTCTCCACCATCTCACGCTGTAACAAACACCAAAACGATGAAGGATTTCACTCGATGAGGACGCGCAGCATGATGAGAAAAACTGACGCGCTCAGTCTGATTATGTGAAATGATTTAAACAGAAAAGTGGAAGCAGCTGAATTAGTGGTTGAATAAAATGGTCTGAAAATCTCAAAGTGAAGGCAATCAACTTCCAAAAAACAGAAGAAAAACTGAACCACATCACAGCCGCATAAAAACAGTAAAACAACGCAAGATAAAACTATGACATTTAAACAGATTAGAAAGACGGAACATGTGTGGTTTTTAATATTCTTTTCAAGCAAATATGGTAAAGCTAAATTAAAACATCAGGGTTTCCCAAAAAACACTCAAAACATTTAAATGAATGTTGACAATCCTGCTTTCACAAAAAAAAAGAGTAATTGTCCATAATGGCTAAAAATGTTTGTGCTTACAAGTTATTATTCATTTTCTTTAGCTGTAAATAGAAGTCCAGGGTGCTAATGAGGCTAGGGGAGGGCATTCATTTGAACCCTAAAGAGGAATAAAAGAAAAGGGGAACAAGGGAAGGAAAGAAAAGAAACTAGAAGAAAGGATCAGAGGGAGGAGGTTGGCAGAGACTGAGTATGAAAATTTGGCGCCTTCCGTACGGAGCAATAGCATCGTGCCAAAAACGGCCGCCGACACAACTCCTCTCGCTTTCAACATCAGACTCCTTTACTGTTAAACTCGCCCACATAATAATTTCATTATTCTTTCACTCAATGTGCAAAATAATAAGTGTTTTTTCTCTAAATTGCTGCTGATCCAACTTCTTATTCAACAACAAAAATGCAGTAAAGGGACTTGATCTGTTTTAAAAAAAAACAACACACATCTCAGTATAGAAAACTTAGTAAAAACAACAAAAACAGAAGTAATGGTGGACTTTAGGTGCAGCACTGTGACATGCGTTACAGCGTGCCTTCGGACAGCTACGAGCTGCTGAATGGCACCATTAGCCAGACTCCGCAGCCTCTGCCAGGGCCTCGCTGTGAGTGCAGCCCGGTGAATAAGCCGTCTTGCCTGGCTCTCCCTCTCTTCTGGCTGGCCTGCCTGGGAGCGAGCGGTGCCCACTGCACTCTTTCTCCTGCTCCTTCTCCTCTTCTCTGTCTTTCTGAGGTCGGGAAACCCTCCTGAGTGGGTATATGGTTTTTTGGGACAGACGCATTTCATGGTTGGCGCCACTACAAAAGCCTGAAAAGAGACCCGGCACTGGGAAGACACAGTATTAATACAGACAATGCCTCCCCCTCACTGCTTCTGACTAAACTCTTTCTTTCCATCTTTCTTCTTCTTGCTCTCCCACTCTTTTTCCATTTTTCTTTCCTTCTGACTTTCCTGTCTTTAGATGTTTTTTTGTCCCAAATAAAATCACAAGTAAATAATGTTTTAACTTTCTGTTTTCTTTGTCTTATAAATAACTGCATGCATTTGTTTGTAACGTACATTTAAATCTGCAATTAAGTCTCAAAAATTGCTATGACACAGTTTTCAGACTGACTTTTCTATAGATAAATAAATATCACAACAATTATTATTGTAATTTGTAAAAAAAAAAAAATCTAAATATTATAATAGAAAATAGTAATTATGTTTTACATTACAATTTCCTAAAGGTATGCATTTGATTTTTATTTAAATATTTCCACATATTATTTTAAACGCATTATAAATAAGCAGACATATAAATGAAAAATACATTTGCCTTAAATCTGACATCAATTAAAGTAGTCTCCATAACTTAAATCTAAATTGCACAAAATATAATTATAATTCATAATAAAAATCAATTAAAGTGGGATATCAGAAAAGAACAGAAGGAATGAAAATGCAAATTGACACCAAAATAGAATCTTTTCTCATGAAAAAATCAATGTAACAATTTAATTTTTTTTTTTTTTTAACCAGTGTTTCATTAACAATGAAGAATTTTACTGATAAAAAAAACAACAAAGAAAATCTCACAGCTGGATTCATTCAGAAAGATGAAGTATCTGAGAAAAACCTATAAAAGAACCAAAACGCCACACTGATGGCCTCTCTATGTCAGAGAATAATCTATTTACAATACACCTCCCAATGCTGAGACACCACAAAAAACAGGAACAGATGAGTAGAAAGAAATGTTCGGGACTTTTACTGTTTCCCACGTCAGACGCTGCCAAAGAAGCTTAGGCTTGTGATTGTTGTGTAAAAAAATAAAAGCAGTCTCTATGTGCACTGGTCAGTTTAATAGGAAACCAAACCTTACTTTGTCTTTGAGTCGTTGTTCTCATGTCTTTTTATTCCCAGTCTGCTTGTGACATTGTGATCTGCTGAGAGACGCGCAGACCCTGTGGTTTTGGATCAGTCTACGTACGTCTGCAACAACCTAATGTTAGCTTGTGTCTGTGTAAGCATGCGCTCATGTTTTCAAGCAAATGAGCACACAACAGGGCTTTGGCTAGCCCAATACCAATAGCTATCCAAGTGCACTTTTTTTCCATGGCCAAGAATAGTGTGAGAAGACTCCCTCGCACTCTGTGTGACTGATGTGACGGGGTTCCCCCTGAATCTTAACCCTTTAAATCTCATATGCAGCTATCTTTATGTGGCCCAGATGCCAGACAGAAAGGCAGACCTGACTAAATGAGAGCTATCAGTAAACATTTGCTGATGCCAAAGCTTCCCTGCATATTGAGAGCTTTTCTTAGCCGACTTGGGCCCGGTTCCCACCGCACAATACAAAAGCCTCCAACCTGACAGACTCCCAGAGTGTTAAGATTTCATTTAATCTAAACTTCACTGCTGAGGGTCACCCTAGGTTCTGCTCACGCTGAAAGAAACACTTCCAGACAAGGACAGCCCACTCAACGACACTGCTGTCATGGGAGCCTGAGAAGAGACCAGGAGATAATTAACCACAGCTTATTTTCACAGAGGAAAAAAACCCAGTAAGAACCTGTGGAATCAATCAGAGTATCAACCCGTCATACGTCATCATCACGTCAGCCCTGAGATTCTTCTTCTTTTATCGTTTTTCTCCATCTCCCAACGCTGCATCCATCTCCTGTTCCTTTTAGATTTTACCCTCTGTTTCTCAGCTCCATTAATCCAGAGTTTTCCTCAGTGACGAACCCAAGAAGGGTTTTATTTGTGAACCTTTGGCGTGGTCAGCGAGTTGGCCGGTGTTTGGCCGTAGCGCCGGGGTTTCTCTGGGCTTTCTCACAGCGCTGTCCAAGGCATTACTACTGCTATAGTGAGGCGGAGGCGGGATCTGGCATTGTGGAACGGTCATTGCAGAAATGGCGAAGCGAGCACATTTCACACCTCCCTCAGAATGACTGCAAATTTCCTGTACTGCACTTTTGATTGGAAACACATTTGAAACATCTTTTCATGATCACACTTACGGCGTACAAAGAAAAGAATAAAAAACAAAAAAGTAAGAAGAATGAGATCCAAAGTATGAGTAAGTGCAGTGAGCTAACTTTGGATCTGAGAAATGTTTGTTTTTTTGTTTTTTTTTTATTTCTTTTTTATTTTTCCATCCTTCCATAAATCAGAAAATTTGCTGAGGTTGATCTTAAACAGCACAAAGATGATAAATCACATTAAAGAAGCGGCTAAAAGTGGAGTCACCTACACAGACACTCAAACACACAAAAGAGAGAATTACAATAAAACAAGCCAACACATAACACTCCGTTCACAGATTAATAAAAGGTCCCTGTCAGTGGGTGGTGTTCAGGCAGACCATTGGGACTTTGGGCCAAGAGATCAATATCTCCATCATAATAAACTAATCTCACTTCTAATAAAACACTACAAAGTACTGCTCATTTCCTCTCTTTGCTATTATTTGCCAGCATTTCAGTTGCATTATCCATTTTTTCTTCTCTTTTAACCTAAGGTGTCTAGAAATTGTGGTTTATTCTGTTACAACTGCAGTGTGTTGTTCTCTGTAGCAGAGGATCCCAAAGGCTGGCTGGCTGGCTGGCTGGCTGGCTGCAGAACAGTCTGAAAAGCCTGACGGCAAGCCCAGAGATTCCCCGTGGCAGCTTTTGCCACTGTCATAAACAAAACACAAGACGTCTTTCTCTTCTTCCCACACCAACGGAGCTCTGGTGCTGCCAAACAGAACAATCACTATTGTAGCCTCTTCTCCTTTCCAACATGCTCCCTCTCCCTCACTCTCCTACAATATAAACAAAAGAGATCAGCAGAGGCTTTACCTCTGTGAGAGCAACAATGAGGGCGATGTTTAAGGAGACAAAACAAAAGTGTGTACGGGATCAAAGAGGAGCGAGGAAGACAGACATGCTAAAGACTGACAGAATACAAACCAGACAAAAACCAATAATGAGCACATATAGTCATTCACTGTGCAAGAGGGACTAAAAATGCACAACCACACATCACTGGAACAGATCAGTGTGACAGATGAAGACAGGCCATCCCACTTCTTACATCAAAAATATGCAATTTAAACTAAATATGATCCAAATGTGAAAACAGTGTCCCCCCCAAATGAAACATTTAATGATACAAAGTTCGCCTTCTTCCTTTCTTGTCAATGTCTGACGACTAAAATCACAACTCACACGAGCGCAGGCACTCTGAAAGAAGATAAAAGTACTGTGACACACTGTGCTAATCAGATAAGATAAGAGTATACACACACACACTCACATAGCGCGCTGTGTTTCATTTATGATGTGTTTTACTGTACTGCTGTAAACCAAAGTACTGTCAACAACTGCACAGCAAACAGAACAGCTGACAGAAGGAGGAAATGTGTCACGATACGTTTACAGTTGGTGTGTGTATGTGTGTATTTATACAAACTTAAAATAAAACTTTTTTCTCTTGTTGTGATGCAAATATGGTAGCATTATGCGACCATCACTTTCTTCCCTTTTACTGGAAGCCTAAAACTTCTCTACTTCACACATGTGTGGTTTAAAACTGCAAAAAAAAAAAAAAAAAAAAAACAGGACTGAGATTTGTGCTTCTTAACAGCATCACAAAAAAACTACTTGGCCAAAACTACTTGGTTTAAAAAATTAATTAAAATTACTTTAAAATTACTGATCAATATAATTTCATAAGAACATAATCCCTTATTTATAAACAGACTTTTTCTGAGCTATAAATAAACACTCATAATATGAAAATGAAAGAAAATGTTGGAGTTTAATTTGTAAGAAAAAAAGCATTTTTAACTGTGCAAACATTTACATTTCTGCACCGTCTTTGTGTCAGTCTGAGTCTCTGAAAACAACTAAAATCAACTGGATTTAGAAAATGAGGAATTCCCATGAAGAGAGTGACAGCCTGCCTGCTGCCTATCATTTATTACCACTAAAGACAGACCAACAAAGTAACACCGGAGTTGCTGCCAGGGTTTGGCTCGGACTGCACGAGGTGTCTGGCCTGTGCCGAGACTTTTGTGTCTGTGTGTGTGTGTGTGTGTGTGTGTGTGTGTGTTAGAGAAAGACTGAGGGCCGGCTGTGATAGCATTTGGCTAAATGTTAGTGGCGAACATAAAAGTTGTGCTTAAGCAGAGTGCAAATGTGTGTATTTAGGCAGTGACTGGGGTGAGCTGCATGTATATGTGCCGCTTGAGTCACTGTTTGAAATTTCCAGAAAATTCCAGCTGAGATAATATTAGGTCATGAGCTTGTTTGAACACCCAGCCAGCGAATGGTGAAGTTGTGTGTATTCGGAGGATTTGGCTGTGAAATGTATTGTATGAGTGTGTGTTTGTGTGTGGCTGTTGGAACTGCGTTTCTTGCAATGTGTAGGGGTGAGACGTAAAAAAAAAAAAAAAAAAAAAAAGCCACAACACAACCAGTATTTTGGCCGTGTGCGAGGACTGCGCGCTGGAGGCTACACTGATGTTTGGCTGTGTGTGTGTGTGTGTGTGAGAGTGTGTGTATCCATGATGATGGCTGAGATACAACAATGTTTGGCTGTATCAAACCGTATCTGTGATGTGTGCGCTGTGTGGGTGTCTGTATACAATTGTGACTAAAAGAGTGTTTGGCTCCTCGTGTTAAAGTGCGCCACAAAAATGACAGAGTTGTTTTTCTTTCTTTTTTTTTCTCTTAAAAAAAAAAGGAATTATGTTCATCTTTATTTAACTGCGTTACTCTGGCTGCAATCATACTGTCTGTCTCTATGCGTTGCTGTTTGTTGTGTGTGAATGTGTGTTTGGCAGTCAGGTCCGAATGGTGCTAGCATTCAGGCAGACAGCGAGGGCGGCAGCAGCCTGCGGTCTGAGAGCAGGAGACTCACGGCTCGGCTCTCCTTCTCTCTCACACACATAAATAACACACGATCTGGGCTGTGGCCAAACTACGATCCTCGTCTACAATGGCCTTATCGTTGTAGCTGCACTTCCAACAAAATTATGGGAAATTACTCTCCTATGTGCAACCCTGATCACACTAAAACACACAACTTCAGCACGCACAAGGGTTGGAAATTCTTTCCTATAAAATACACAAAATACATACTCACACAAATGCCTCACTCAGAAATGTGAAAACACACTTGCCAGAGCAAGCTGGATGAGCGCCCTTGACCCACGCTCATACATTATTTTTATTACTGTTGATACTATGTTGTCATATAAACAAAACAGAAAAAAAAAAACACGACGGGAGGGAAAATTAAGGCAAAATGTTTGCTAAAGGCAAAAGCTAAAAGAGATTTTCCATTTGTTCCTCTAAAAGATGTAAATGTATTTATTTTAGAATTAACTCGATATTATGAAATAAAGCTTATTAAATATCTGCCAGATTATTGTAGTAAATACATTTTCACAATCGCTTCTATGAAACCAAGTTGAAATATTAATTTACACAGTGAAGACTTTTTTTATTTAACGTTTTTCTATCTTTAATCATCTGTGTCTAGTTCTCATACCAGGAAGTGTTGATGTGTATACTTGTGTGTCTCAGCGAACCTAGACGTGCATCAGTAGTGTTAGTGTCCAGGTGGGAACATACCTGGCGTGTGGACAAAGTAGGCCAGGTAAAGGTCCAGCTCCTTGACAGACACTCCGATGTGGTGCGGCTGGACGCACAGACCAGGGTTGGTGCACTGTGGTGACTTGACCAGCCGTTCCCCGTCCGTGCTCTCCAGGGGGCTGCCCTTGAACAGGATGACCATCACCAGGTCCAACCGCCACACCTTGTCGGCCTGGCGCAGGCAGTCGATGCGACGGATCTTGCCCTTCTGGTCAGGGTTGGACAGCACGCAGCAGGGGGGCTTCTTCCCCGTGATGGTGAGCACAAAGTCCTCACGAAACTCAGGCCGGATGTCCTTGCGGAGCTTGGCCAGCAGGCGCGAGGCCCACTTCTGCTTAATCTCTGGCTTCTCCCCGAGTAATTCATCCTTCACAGCACGCTCTTCCTCCTTGGACATGCGCTTCTCGTGTTTCTTGAAGTATTTGCGCTTGCGGGCCTGCAGGTTGAACCAGGTGTAGGCGAAGGCGCGGACATGGGGCAGAAGGGCCTCGATGAAGGGGTGGAACTCATCCTGGATGAGAGAGGAGGATGGGGGGAGGGTGGAAGAGGAGAGGGAGGAGGGGGGGAAGCAGGAGGAGGCAGAGGAAAGAGAGGGGGAGAATGGGGGAGAGAAGGATGGGGAGAGAGGTAGTGGGGGTGAGGAGGGGAAGAGAGAAGACAGGCAGTTAGCACCGGCACGCAGCATGGAGGAGCGGCGCCTGCTCCGTGTGAGCAGAGGGAGTGAATGAGAGAGAGGCGCTAAGAGACTGACAGAAAGAGAGAGAGAGATAGAGACGCAGAGAGAGAGAGGGGAAGGATGCTTTCCACTCTAAGATGGACCCACCACACTGAAGGACACATTGGCAAACCACTGAAAGACTTGGGTAAGAGATAAGAAAAGGTGAGATGAGTTTGTTTTCCTTTTAAAAGCTCATTTGTGCACAAAAAGAAAAAAGAAAAAATGTCCGAGCTGGGAAGGATAGTGTTGACTATCAAAAGAAAAATTGTATTAAATATGGAAAAATGTTTTTCTAACAAAGAAAAAAGCTAAAATATTCTGGATTTATAAAACATAATGCAAACTATCATCACAAATTATATAATGAATAAAACTGGAAGAGTTAAGACAACCTACAAGTCAAATTTACACAAAAACAGTCCAACTAGGAAACCTCAAAACCAAGTAATCATCCTTAGACATTTTCACTGTATACGCATTAAAATGGCTTCACAGTTATTGCTAAAATATATATACATATGTTAATAAAGCAAGAATTATATGGTAATTACCATTTCGCTCTTTCATCATAAATTCACTCCAGCGATTGCACAGAAAATTCAAAAGCAGAACCAGCGCTGTAACTGGATTGTTGAGCGCTGGAGTTCTGCCCTGAATATAAGGAAAAAAACAATAGACTGAGGGAGGAAAAAAAAAAAAGGAAAAGAAAAAACAACAACAATAACAAAAAGAAACAAGAAGCTGAGAAAGTGTCCAATAAAAGCAGCAGGGGGGGAAAAAAGTCTGAGAAAGTAAGGAGTCAGGCCAAGAAGGCACGGTGTAATACCCGAACAAGAACACAGGAGGTACTGTGGCAGGAGCTGCTGAAGAGGTGCAGTTCAAGAGCACAAGAGAAGGAGTGTGAAGAGAAGTTTTGCAATCTTTCAAATCAGAAAGGACAAAGAAAATTTAATTTAAAAAAAAAAAAAAAAAAAAAAAGAATAAATTTCTCAAAAAGCAAAATAAGCTTCTTTGTTTGCAAAAATTTGTAGAAAAAGTTTCTCGATGAAAAAATAAAAAACCAAAATTGGTTGGCAAAACGGCACGTGCTATTGGTTCAAATCTGATCTGCATAGGACTCACGGAGAGGGAGAGGGAGCTGGACAAGGGGGGTGCAGACGGAAAAGGAGGATAAGAAGAAGGAAAAAAAAAAAAAACCAAAACAAGAGGAGCGAATAAATGTTGGAAGCCTGTGCACGACCACTGGCAAACCCGAGTGCAGCTTCTTTTTTCCCCCTTTCTTTCTCTCCCAACTCTGGCTCTCGCTTTCTCTCTTCCTCTCCACTTTCCGTCTCTAACCATTGACTGAGTCTGTGCCAACATGCAGAGGGCCCACCTATTTGGCACCGAGTCTCAAACAGCCCAGCCAATACGCACGCTCCCAGCGCTCAAAGGGAGGGAAGAGAGAGATGGCAGAGGGAGACGCAAAGAGGTGGGGGTGTGGATGGTTGGTGGCTGGTAGTGGAGAGAGGGCAGGCGAGAGAGGGGGGGGTGGATTGTGTGTGGTGCAGGCAGAAGGCACGTCATTAGCCAAATAGACAAGTTCCAATCTAGTACAAAGGCAAAGTCCAGAGGATATTAATTTTACATGCATCCAGACAGCACCCGCCTTCCAAAGCTCCAATACGCTCCTCTCTCTCCCTTAACGCCTTCGTCACTATCGTGGTCACAGCAATCCCAACAAACCAGCTCATTCTCCCCCCTCCCAGAGCTTCCCCCCTCCTCCAGAAACACCCCTCTTCCCTCACTCTCTCTCTGCTCGCGTTACACCACCTTGGCATGGGATGGCATGAGAAAACACAGACCCAAAATCCCACTAGACCCTGAGACCAGCAGCTGCTCCTGGATTTACCACACAAACAAAGAGAGGAGGGGGAAGAAAAAGCCCCCCCCACCACACACACACACACACACACACACACACACACAACCCCCCAAAACAAAAAATACCATCCAAAAAAACACGCTCTCGTTTGAAAATGCACACTTGCATCCAAACTGGCCCTTTCTCCTCCTTCTCTCCCTCTATTTTCCGTCACTCCACTTTAATAGCCCCCAACAGTAGAGACACAGAAACACATTAAAAGTTTCTGTTACCAAATTAGGGATCAATTTGTGGGAGAAACACAATTCAGCAGAGCATTGAAAAGGTTCCAGTGGAAAACCTCAACAATGTTAAGCTTTTTTAAAAGTGAAAGTAGCGACTGAATCTTTCTGAAAGAAGGTAAAAACTCCACGTTCCGCATAAACAGCTTTTGCTTTCAAATTCAGACATGCCTGGCAGGAAATTGACCATATTTTCATTATGCTGCATTGTGAAATCCACAATAAGACATTAATGAGTCTGAAAATAATCAGAAGGTGGCAAAGCTAAGGCCTAAAGCTGGACAACCCCTTGCCTGGACCTCATTCGTAGATCTATCTGACCTCGCAGGGACGAGCTATGTCACCCGCAGCACGGGAATAAACAAAAAGCTGACACAAAGGCTTTAACCGATTCCACATAATCGGATGCATTTGTGAGAAAATAATACCTCAGTGATGGCTTGATTTAAAAATAAGTATGAAATGCTCCTCTAATTAGAAGTCTTTTTCTATGTTAGTCTCCCACATTTAAAAAAAAAAAGGCACACATTTGTACATTTTTGCTCTCCAAATGATATGAATAGGTCCACGAGGCTCGCAGGAATTAAAGAGATATTGTCAAAACTGGAATGCAGACAGTGGGCAGCAAAAAAAAAAAAAAGTTAACTTGTCATGTGGCGAAGTTGAGGACACGGCCATGTGATTGTGGGATGAAGCCACCTGCTGTGCAATGGGACAAGTTGTCTGTGTGAACGCCCTACAAAGGCTAGAATGCTCTGGTTGGTTCCCAGGACCATCAGATTTAGAGTCGCATGCCCCTTCTGTCAGTGTCAGAGGAGCTTCGGCCTGGATGACCAGCTCGTCCGCTGACTGACTGGCAAAGCTGGCTGTAAGGTTGGCTGACAAGCTCTGTGACAGGCTGGGTGAATGACTGGTTGGCAACCCAGGTAGGGATCTAACTGGCTGGTTGGTCCCCTGGCTTACTGACTGGTCACTGCTGTCGGACAAGGCGAAGCCAGGCCTGGAGCAAACATACGCTTGCCTCACACAGTCACTCTGAATGAAAAATAAATACATAATATGGTTATTTTAAAAAAAAAAAAGAAAAAAAAAGTTAGCATGAAGAAATAAAATCAAAGAGAGGATGTTTGTTTTCCAACAATAATATTGGGAGTTTTTTCTACACTTATTTAAAAAACAAAGAAGGTTTAGACTTATAGGAAATAGATAAAGAGTTCATATCGTATCTTTATCTATTTCAACGAGTAACACACACTTACTGGTGTTTTTCCATTATCAAAGCTTTAATTAAATCTATCTTTAACATAAAAATCACAGTATATAACCATTCAAATGCCATAAGGTGACCTGTATTATTAAGCAAAATCTATTTATATCCACATGAGACTATTTAGAAAAAAAAACAGTAATTTAAAAATAACTACAGGCTTTTATTATGATGATAAACTGGGCCAAATGCAAAGCGGTCTGTGCAGAATTTGCAGTTACGACTAAATCTTTTATGATTTTGGCCATGAAAGGAGTCTGTGTGGCACCCTTTCTATTTAATGTGTCCCTTTTTCTGACATTTTCAAACCCACATTTCCTCCAGCTCATTAGCCAGGCTTTACTGGGAGGAAAAGAGGGTTTCTCTTTTTCCAGGTCTCTGATTCTGCAAATATCTGCTTAGAAATAATTCAAGTGTTTTTAACTGAATAATGACAACAAACCAATTGATAATGCAACCAACCATTTACCACATTAAAACCTGCAGAGTGAATGAAAACCACCTCAGTTTTTTTAATCTTCAGACAAAGGCAAGGCTGAAACAGTAGCAACTATGTGTTAAAAGAATGAAATAAAACAAGAAATATCTTATTTGAAAAATAAATGATCTTACCATTGCAGTGGAGGTGTTTAATATAAAGTGTTTGACCTCACATGGTTTTTAAATGTGTGCTCGGAAAAGACAAAGGGAAGAAATAATGTATGATGAAAAAAAAAAATCATAATTTGACCAAAGAAGAGGTTTAATAATTGGCATATAGTTCTGTGTTTATTGTTAGCTCTCCATTTTAACCACTGACGTTTTTACCGCAAGGTGCAGCTGGGCTGAAGGAGGATAAACGCTTCAACTGCGCTGTGTGACCCGTCCTTAAAGGCAAACACACCTCAAACGTGATTCAGCACTTCTAAAATATATATTTAACAAAATAGCTTCACAAAAGTAAAATGCAAATAAATAAATACACCTCACCTCTTCCCTGTTTTCACCCTCAAACACCGTCAAAGTGTTTAGTTTTGGCTAACAAAGGTGCCCTCTTTTAGCTAACCTTGACGGACGGCGTCAACGGCCTTTTAACGGTTTTCCTTCAATTAGTCCGTTTAATCTTTTCAATAAAAACTTCGTCGTGAAGTCGACTTATTTAAGTAAAAAAACGCTTCAAAGACACCATTAATCCCCCCTAAAGCAGAGGAAAATGGACTTGAGGGGGTTTCTGGCAGACTCCTGAGCCCAGCCGTCCTGATCGGTCCACCTTAAAGTTTAAAAAAAGGCCGAAAAATTCAGAGATAACCGTAGAATTAATGGGGAAAAGGAGAAATGGAAAAGAAAAATATGCGTTATTCATACAGTCATTTTAAAGAATGCAGTGTAAACTGTGACCTCTGTAAACGCAGGCCTATTATTACCCAGACTGTAAACTCCCTGCTGAAAATGTTTAATTTTTATTAACCCTGTCCATTGGGGGGGGGGGGGGGGGGGGGGGAAAGAAAAAGCCTTTCTTTTATGCTTTTAATAAATATAAAGGTCTTATATTTTGGCTGGATTTGAATACAAGTGATTAAAAGCTCAACTCTGGCCCGTTTCCAGAGTACTTTAAATAGTCCTTATATTATTACCTAAGATGAATTTCTGGTATTAAATATTAGTGAGCAAATAAATATCAAAAGGATAAATATAGCCTTTTGCATGGGACATATGGGGAAAAAAAGATTCAGGTCATTCATTTAGGCCTGTTTGAAGCCACATCCTTCAGGGTGAAGATCTCTTGGTTGTGAATCGTCACAGATAAATTTAGTCTAACCTTGTTACTGTTTGTATATTTCACTTGTTAGGTATTATCATAAAGATGTAAAATTTCTTCCTTACTTTTCTTCCTTTATTTGTTAAGCTGTGGTTTAAAGTAGAGACATTAGACTTTCAAAAGGAGAACAAAAGCAGCAACTCAAATTAAATCCATCATTTTTATGAAATAGCTTTTATAGTTTTTAAAACATAAGTCATGTAAATTGTTTAAACTGTAACAAGTTTTAAATTCACATTTATTTTAGATATAAAGTGGGATATATTTTAAAATCCTAAATAGCTGCCAAAAGAAATATTGGCTATTGACTGTGTGAGTAAATTACTAAAAACTAAATTATAAAATCTTTGCATACATATATTTTGAATTATTATTATTATTATTATTATTATTATTATTATTATTATTATTCCATATTTACAGACACATACACACACACACACACAAGAAAAACAGTTAAAGTTTTCAGCACAGCTTAAATTCAAATTTGACATCTGTCGTGTAAAGTTGCACGTTCACAAACACCCTTGTGATGTAAGAGAAAGACTGTGAGAGAGATGAACTATTTTCTTTGTGTGTGTGTGTGTTTGCGAGTCTGTGTGAGTGATTTCATATAAAAACTCAAAATAATTTGGGTAAACTTCTTAGCGAAATAGAAAACCTTCAATTAAATTATCTTTTAAAAACTACATGTAACAGGAATAAAAAAAAAAAAGAAAGCATACAGACATAGGTTAATTTTACACTTGTGTGAAAAAAAACCAAAACCAAAAATAAAGATGGGAACAAAAATACGGTACTGTGAAAAAAATTTAAATTATCATCTGGTAATAGGTAGGCAACCTACAATAACGAGATAATAAATAAGTATGATGGATTTTATGCAACTCTATCACTTTGAAAATAAAGGTGGAAAAAACATTTATTTCTTCTTTTAGTTGTTTACAGCACACATGCTCACACACACACACACACACATACACACCGACTCTTATAAGCATTTTCTCCATGTCATCTTATTACTTTTCTTTTATTCCCACCCGGCTGAACATGTTTTCAAACATTCTTATCAGAGTAAAAAAAAAAAAAAGAAAACATAAAATCTGGTCTTTCTCTCTCCAATCCAGATTGATGTTAAAAGTGTGTCTGTGCATCGTTTGTAATTACTTCTGTTTACACACTGGAGCATTACTATGTGTGAAAGTCTGGAAGCCATTTGTGGGCATGAGGCCGAGAGGCAAAGACAGAGGGAGCAAGTGTTAAACAGCTCCAGCGGCACAAGGCCTGATAGCGAGCCGGCGCTTCTGACGTGACTGCAGACGTAGGCTAATGTTCTACACCAAAACGTCTTCCTGCTTGTGCGATGAGTCTTTCTGTTTCAGCCTCAAATGTAAGCGCACTAATAAGATTGAGGCTTGTCATGATTAGGGCTCCTCTAAATTTGAGCAGCCAGGATTGTTTCGAGGTTTATGTGGTTTTTCTATGACTCTGTCACCTTAAACACTTAATTATAAACAGATCTCCCCGCATCTAACCTTACGAGTTACTTCTCTTACCTCACTTTGCATTGAAAATACACACTAGAGTGTGCTGGGGAAGTGAAAAAGAATAAGTAGCTCCAGGAAAAAATGATGTTTTAAACTAAATTAGGAGATTATGTACTGCATGATCCAAGCAATGATTTAATAAACCAACATTTTAATATTTCTGCACATACTATATTATATGTGTGCTCATATTAAAGTGGTTTTGGTGTCTCCAAACAGATATACACTCACAGTCAAGAGTTTGGACACACTTTCCTGCTGAATTTAATGCTATTGTACACACATAAGTCACTGCTGGTGTGGTATTTTCCAACAGGACATTGCAATAAAACTGAGCAGAGCATTTCCCCTTGACAAGGGCAACCATTCCTGATAAGTTCAAGTAGGCAGTGTGACTCTCTGAGAGTGGATATACATGTGAGGGACAATGGCAGCCCTCAGCTTCAGCTACAAGTCTATATGGAAAGCTTAACATTTACCTGTTATTGTCTCCCTCCAAGGCAAAGCGCACAGTATAAAACACACCTCCAGACTGGCTACTTTATGCCCTGCCCACAGCTGCAGCAAGGGCTTTGAACGCGATTAGCAAATGCAGCAGGATTCAAGCAGATAATGAAACCCAATATCCCCTCCCCTCCATGCCCTGCTCCAGCAGTAGCCAAGGCCTGCATGTCCTCGCACAAGAGATGCACCATTGAGAGACTTTCTCCATCACTCTTTCACTCCACCTCATTCTTTTCTTCCTCCCCGGTCCTCGTCCTGCCAGTCGCAAAGGCGAGGTGCCAACCTCTCCGCAAAAGCCGGGCAGAGTGCCCTCACCCTTTATGCAAATGATTTACCACTATACCCCAACTCACACATCCATTTTGTGCCTTCCCACCATCATCTACTCTCCATTCATTTAGCGACTCCCTTCGGATGATTGACAAGGGTGGAGGTCTGGGGTCACTGTTTACATACCGTTTTACAGCAGCTTTGTGCTGTGGCTACTGGAGATAAACTATTCTTATAGGCACAGTGGAATATGGTCTAGTGTGGTTCAAAAAGCATTTCATAGAAACTGCCATAGATGCACAAAAATGGAAATATGACCACTGTTTTTAGAGCTCCAAAAAGGTGACAAGTAGGCTTCCTTTAGCAATGAAAAGCTTCACCATCTCACCATGTTTCACCTTCATCATGACACTATTGTTTTGGACAAATGGACAAATTTATCACACGTTGTCTTGTGAGACTGGGTTGGTTTTATCTACTTTCACCATTCTTTGATCTTCAGTTTAATTTTGCACTCCACACCAATTGTGTGATTAACACTTAGCTCTGTTACAGTTTTCAACCTCTTTTAATGGTTTTGTATGTCTTCCATGGACAATGGTTACAATCTGTCTGCTGAGTAGTTCACGGTCTCTTTTTAACCCTACCTGGATGAACATTTTGGACTCAGTTGCAGCAGTCAAGGCCAAATGCAATAAAGCGTGTTTGGAACAAATGAATGTACTCTTGCGATCGGACACAAATGCAAACGAGCTGAAAGAAATTGGAAAAAGGGAGAAGTTCCATGGGTATTTAGGAATTCCAGATCATTAATTGAATACCAAATGCTGTAAAAATATAAATAAATAAAGCCGGGAAGGTAAAACTAAATTAATTTTTAAAATTTTGCCCAAACAAAAATCCAGTGGTCGAAGGTATTTAACTTGTTGCTGTACTTCAGATTATTCTACCCATCTGTGCTCAGGTGAATTAACCAATTGGTGACAGTATCATTCTTTTTATTCTACAAAGCATTAAATACTATTAAATACAAACCTTCCATCCATTAAATACTAGATCATATGTTCTGCTGTTTATTAATACGTCACTTTATTAACTAGTTCAGTTCTTGTGCTTTTAGACCTGACATCTTTGGCGCATATGATCCTTATGACATCATCTAGACTTCATTACTGCTCAAACTGTTGTTTTATTTATGTCTGACAGATTTCTCAGGAGTTTCTCGGGTCAGAGACACAAGTAATTTTCAAAAGCAGGTTACATGTGGAATCCCTCAAGGCTTTATTCCAGGCCCATCTCGTTCTTAAAGTATATTGTTTTTGGGGTTTATTTTCAGCACATTTAATATTCAATTCCATTGCATTGGAAACACCATTTTAATCTGTCTGCCTATACAAAAGAAAGATTTTCTGCATTCTTTGCAACTGTATTTTGATACTTAAGTTAATGGAAGCCATTGGCCTTTTATCCTGGTTTAAATGAAAAATACTATGTGTTTCTTTTCTTTTTAATCTGGATTTTTATTATATTTTATATTTTCTCGTGCTGTCATGGAAGGCTTTTTTAAAATAACTCTTTTTTTTTTTTTTTACCTCCCACAACTTTTGGGTCATCTCATAGATTTAATTCATTTCTGTGCTTTATGATTTTACTGATGTTGATTCAAAGCCTTTTGTTGTACACCAGTTTGGTGCAGATCTTAATTGTTTCAAAAGTGTTTTTTTTTAAATATATTTTTGAAAATGTCTTAACGTTAGAGTTCCTTCATCTTACATCTTGTTCTCTGAAGTCCATCTCTCTCCAACACGTTTGCCTTTCATGCACAACTCCACCATGCCTCCTGCTTTTTGCTGCTTCGCTCACCCTCCCACTCCTGCCAATTGCCTGTGCTTTTTCTATCTCTGTTGCCATCAGTTCTCTAGTATCTCTCACTCTGCTCCCCCTCAAATCCTTTCATTGTGGAACTCCATTTTCTCACCGCCTCTCTCTCACACTGCTTGCCTCACCCAGACTTTAACTTGTACTCTCATTTCTCTGCCAAAGCCAAACAGGCAAGTGCAGAAACTCCCTTGAAGCACTTTCTCTTTTTTCTCAACCCCCCTGGCACATCCCTTCAAGGCAAAGTATCTCTTCCAAAATGTGCACTTTTTATATTTGCTTTGTAGGTTGTGTAAACGTCACATCATCTGTCAGCATTTAACACTAAGTGGATCATTTGTAGGAAGCTATTTAAAGTATTTATTCATTCTTTCCATGTACATCTAGTTCCTACTTTTTTGCATAATTGGTTGCTTCCTTTATTGGTTCTTGTATAGTTTTGTTCTCCATTGACATTCTATTTTATCAAAGGAAAAAAAACAAATGAAATTATATATATATATATATATATATATATATATATATATATATATATATATATATATATATATATATATATATATAAATATATATAAATATATATATATATATATATATATATATATATATATATATATATATATATATATATATAGAGAGAGAGAGAGATAAATATATATCTTTTTGGATTTATATTTCAGTTTATAGGACAATTGATTTAAAAAACTTTGACCAATAATTAATCTTTCTGATTGGAAATTTGATTTGATTATAAATGAGATCAGATTATAGAACATTTCTGAGACATACTATTTATATTTCCATGAAGCAATGAATAATTTTTGGTTCTTGAAAATGTGTGATAGCTGATTGGAAAGCTATTATTTTCATTAATTGGGCTGCTTGTCAAATTTTAAAATGATCCTGAAAGACAAATGAAACTGCCTGATATTGATGCTGACATTAAAGTCTGGGAGTAATGGGATATTAACTATATGTACACAACAAAAATGGAGAGTATGAGTGAAAATTATGAGTGGTAAACATGAATTTAAAAGCAATATACAATACTGTAAGAAGGAATGTGAAATTATACAATGCGATGCGATGCGATGCATCCATTTATATGACCACAGCAAAAACACAGGCAGATTACACCACCTATAAAAACTAAACTTTGTGAACATAATTCAGTTTTAAATGTTTTGAATTTTCCATTTTTACAATTTTCATTTACATGCTGAGTAAATATTTGCATTGCTGATCCATTTCCACATCAATGACACCGCTGTCAGAAACACAGGAGCATGCAGATTTAATTCTGCTTATCAAATAAGCTGGACTTTTGCCTGCTTTGAGCTGGCACTCTGAGGGTTAAACAGTGCCTGCTCCCTGTGGCATGATATGAGCTGGGCCTTTGCCTGTGCACTCTGCCTTGTCTGTCCCCAGTCACTGATGTTAGGGGTCAAGAGTTGGTCGCCACTCCAAGTGGCTTCTTATGTGACTCTGAAGCCAATAGGGTTAAAAGATGTCCTTTCCATATGGCCCTGTGGGAGCTGGGTTATAATCTCTGCTATGTTTGACAGTGTTTGTGTTGACTAAGAGGGGTTTCTGATATGGCAGCATGGGCCTGAATGGGCAGTGTGAGGGTTAAAGCTCACTCTGCTCATTTTGATTGGCATTCCCTGTAGAGCAACCGCCGTGCCAGGCCGGAAGAAGCAAAGGATACGCTCAAACACATGCAAGGCGAGAAACAAAGAGCCCTGAGAAACCACACAGAGTCACGTGTGCGCGCACACAACAACAACAGCTAAATCATTTTGAAACTTTTATCTTCTAAAACCGCTGCTGTTTCTTTTTTAAAGTTCAGTCTTCCACCAAAAATCCAGGGAGGACGGACAGACACACGATGCAGACGGGCGCCTCTGGGGAGAGAGTGTGTGCAGTTATCTCGTCTGCGACCACGCAAGCTGACTTTCCCCGGTCTAAACTACCACCTCGCTCAGACCTCAGGAGCACCACAGTACCGCAAGCAGACGGCCATAAGTGCATGTCCTCACAGGGGACATAAAATGGAGGAAACCCACCTCGATAAAAAAGCACCTCAAAAAAACAGACCAGGGAAATTTAAAAAAAAAAAAAAAAAGACAAAAGAATGTGTGAATGGATGTCAGCTTTAAACTTAAATCGAGTTGCATTTCTTCAAACTATCTGTCTGATAGAAAAAGTCCATGTACCTGCATGAAAAGCAGTTTTCTTCGCTCTGATTTCCTGAGAACAACAGCTGCAGTGACGTCCAACGTACATGCATTTACACGCTACAGTACCAGGTAATAACTACTTAATAGCTTGCATATGGTCCATTTGGAGGCAGCATTTTGCATTTGAGCTTGGCTAGAAACCCCCCTCTCCTACAGTGCCAAGGGACAGAATAGCATGCAAGTAAAAGCACTGTTTACGTGTAACCAAATTTGCCCGCATCGGCCTCCAGTTCAGTCTTGTCAGATTTTTTTTCAGATTTTTTTTTTTTTGTCTCATTAAAGCAAACACAACTCGGAAGAAAAAAAAAACCCCTTCCTTATCTTAATAAATAATCTTATACTGCTGCATTAATTTTCAGTGAAGAGTGTCGTTTTACTAGGAACTAAGAAACCTTCAGCAAAAGCGGTAGGATACAAAATACCAGTCAGTCTCCATTTATAAACATGTGATTGTATGAAGAGATAGTATCACAGAAAAGTCAGCCAGCAGGAATGAGCTGGACTGAATGCAGCGAGAGCTGCCACGTCAGACGCTGCTGAAGCTTCTTGGCTGTCAGGACTGAAAGACACGCAGCGAGAGAGTGAGAAGCACGCACATGCGACTGAAGTATGGCCTCCGCCCACCAACACAAAGAAGGGTTTGCCTTTGCAGTTCTGTTTGGGAGTTGGAGTCATCGGCCAAGCCCGACACCCTTCCTCGGCATTGCCATCACCGCTGTCTCTACGTGAGTCAACATAGATGGAGCTGCTTCATCAACAACACCTAAAGGCCCTGAGAATAAAAGCAGCAAACCTTCTGGCCAGTTTTCTTCCGGATCGGATCCGCCTTGGGTCTCAGCACATCCTGCTGTTTCTGAATTTCTCTACACAGCATTTTAAACAGACACTTTTCCAAATCTAATCATAATATTCAAATGAAATACCTCCAAACATGGACCAAATTGTAAAAGCAACAAGGAAGATAATCAAACAAATCAGTCAAAGGGGAAAACCACACATCCATTGGATCGGGGGATTTGGGCTAGCTCTCTTAGAGAAATCACTCGACACAATAACACTATTGTTTCTGCATATTTTTAAAAGGCTTTCACTGGCTCTCTGGTGAGGAAAAAAAAAACAAAAACATGCGAATGCCATTTTTCAATCTGGAGCAGCGCAGAAATGTGATTCTCCAGATAACACTTGGCACTGTTTGCCTACTTTAATTACTGCAATATGGTTATAATGCATTAGCATTCCTCCACATCACCAAAGAAATCCAATATCAAACAATTTAGTCAGTAGATGGACAGAAAAGAAGCAGAGGGAGATAAAGAGAGATCCAGAAGATGGAGAGCCAGGTAAAGGATTAGCATTGACAGGCGATAAGTTCCCTGATGAGCAGCATTCCAGTGAAAAAAAAGCCTTGTGAATGGTGAAACTGTTTTCGATAGTCTGCAATGTCCTTGAGAGACGCAGACAGGGAGTTAGATAAGTGGCTTTTAAGCTCACCAAATCCAACATATCCCAGATAAGACTGTGGCTCTTCCAGAGGGAACCAAAGCGAGGAGTAGCGAGGAGGGGGCTGGAAAGAATGAGGTAAAACGACGAGAGGAAAAGCTGAGGTAGCAGATGTAATGAGAGCAGGAAAATAGGGAGAGTCGAGGAATGAAACAGAGATAAACAAATACAAAAAAAAATGGACAAAGAGAGGTTTCAACAAGAGAAAAAAGAAGAAAGCAGGAGTATGTTTTCAAATCGGAGCACATGTGTGTTTTTATGTTGATGGGTTGTGTGTCATGCGGCGCGGTAAATGAACCCGAGCAGCTCTGCCTCCTTCTGCAGCAGGATTTTATCACCTGCATGAAAGACGGCTTGAATACACACAGGCCAACACCATCAATCTCTGCTCTTATGAGTTATAGGGAGAACCTGTGCCGGCCCGTAATGAACTTTCTAGTGTTTGGAATTTATCAACGAAGCAAAAACACAATATATACACACAGACACACAGACGTTAAGAACTACAGTAAAATATGGCTTTTTCTGTGGAAACCTTCTGATAAAGTATGAGTGTGCATAAAAAGACAGAAAACAGGTGCACAGGCATGGGCCAGAGAGCAGCAAGTCAACAAACTTTGTGTGTGGTTTTTTTTTTTTTTTTTTTTGTAGAGGTTTTAATTTAAAAAACTTCTAACTTCAGTTTCAAGATTTCACCTTTTCAGACTCGAGAGGGAACATTTAAACAGTATTAATTCCTCTGCTGGGAAAAGGGACAGCCTTTTCCCGGAGCAATCCATAACATCTGAATATAAAAATAAATATGGAGAGCGGGCGTGCTCTTAACCCCAAAGCAAGGAGGGGAAAAACCTGCCGGGAAGTTTGATGGGATGTTTTTTTCTGTTTCACCAGCATCTGGGATGGCCTGACTTAGTCTCATTCTGCTTTAGACCACGACTTACTTTACTTTTTCCAGTTTACCTGCTTCTCTTCTTCTCTTTTTTTTAAATCAAACCTTCCTTCTACTGCTGTATTCTTTATCTTTTCCCTCGCTTTCTCTCCCCGTCTCGCTCCCTGCTGGATGCCCCTGTGCCAGTTAACACACCACAAGCCAGAGGGAGGACCGCAAGAATGCTTAAATCAGCATAATTAGGCCTGTGTGTACTTTAAACACACACGTTTCCCCCAAGCCTGGACCCCTGCCACCCGTACACTGCTGTGTGCGCAGCCACGGCCTGTCTCTTTGAGTCAATAAACACAAACATATCAGCAGTCAGTCTCACAAACGTTTACACAGTATTTTCGCAAATGCATATGCAGCGCGCGAGGTGAGAAATTATGCCGTATCCTTCTAGCATCCAACTTTCTCCCACCAGCCGAAGCCACGTCCCTCATGCAGCTGTCATCCCCGAGGCCCCAAACCACCACAGCCACACTAACGCTGTTTGACCTTTTACTCTGAGCTGCTCCAGGGGGAGGGGAGCTAAGAAAATCATTTTAATATGGTGGAGGGAGGGGAGTAGAGGGGGGGACGCTGTGCTAAAAATTTGCACCTTTGTTAAAGAAATGTCAACAGGCAAGCTGGTGAAAATAAAGCACATGCATGAAGTGAAAAGAAGCAGGGATCTCTAGTGGGTTTGTGGTTTCTGTCCCACACACATCTGCATGTGTTTTAGTTTTTAGTGGCGCATTAACAAACAACAGCCTCCAGGCGATTCCACAGCGCTTGGCTGCATGTGGAGATTATCAGTAGTCATTACAGGCTATTTAACAGTGATCACCACCATCAAAAAGGAATCCGTCATCGCAACGTCGCAGGCTGAGATGAAAAATTACAAGATAATATTTCAGTTGTTTCCCAGGCAGCCGTGCATTCCCTCTTTGCCCTGCATTAAATGTGTATTTATGTGGAAGACAAGAGTCAAAGCAGATGACACCAACAAGCTTACGGAAAAGTGAAAGGCAGTAACTATGACCTCTTTTAAAGGCTTCCAGTAAAAACATTGTTCTGTCTGCTCGGGGTTCCAACGCTCGCAGCTCCAGTCAAAGTTTCAGGTGCAGCGTGAGGCCTGCGCTCGAGTCGCCAAACCCTAACCCGCCAAACACGCCACCAAGTACACTGAGATATGTCCGCTAGTCAAGAGGAAGAGCGCCAAACATGAAAGGCCTGACAGCCTTTAATTTATTCCAAAATCTAATTTCCTGTCTGAAGATGCACAAGGGGGTCAAGTAACTCCCGCAGAGACTAATGATACAGTTGCCATTCAGGCTTTGTTTGTACAGTGGCGTTGCCATGGAGTTTATATGTCCCAAAAAAAGAAAAAAAACACAACTTTGATTTGATTTCCATTTATAAGATCACCCGCCTGAAAAACACATGCATTTCATTCTTCCTCATCCTGCTCCTCTCCCAACGAGAAGCGCCAGAAAGGGACCAGAACGCCACGCTCGGCCTGCTCAGAGAAATATGTAGTCCGTGGCGTTTGATCAAACTGGTGTGGTGGTGTATATGTGAGGGTAGCCGCTGAAAACTGGCCACAAAGGAGCCACTCTATGTGTCTCCCTCTCCCCCGTCTGTCTCTCTCTGTCAAACACACACACACAGAGGCATGAACACACTCATTTCTCTGTTTGTGTGCTCACACAGCTGTGGTTCTTGTGTCGGGTTCAAACAAGGTAAAGATATGGTATATTACGCAATGGCTTATAGATTTTTCCACCGCTGGCGCGCACCCAGCACGCTCAACCAAAGGGGGGATGGGGGATTCAGAGAGAAGCACACTTTGTTCCACAATGTCTGACTCACTAACTGGGTTCACTGGCTGCTAATGGGACCACAGATGACCAGTAGTTACACTTTGGTCACATTGCTGGCGTGTGTGTTACTGTCTAATACTGGGAATAAAAAAAATTGTACGTTGGTTGGAGGATTGTTTGTGCATTTGTGTCGAGCATCAGATGTATTCACTGAGCCTGGTGGGTTTTTCAGCTATCATTCCTGTGGGTGACGCTCTACACTGGTCAGGCCTCTGCTCTGACAAAAATAAATGACCTTAGGCGGTCCTTCGACACAGTAGGGCGGCCACAGAATCTTATGTACGTCCATCAATTACCATTCCAAGTATGTGCAGTATATGCACCGTTGTAAAGAACGAAGTTGTCAATCAGTGACTATTTGTTCTAAAATGTTTCTATGTGAAGTTTGGATTCCAGTTCTATGTTAGATAAATAAGGACTCTGAGACGTAACCGATGCAAATGGTGTTCTGGGTGTAAATGCAGCATGTCTAAAAATCCAAAATGTCCAGGTAATTAACATTTCTCTGTAAAACTAGATCTGCAGTCTGTTCTCTTTGCAGGGCAGCTTATTAGCCATTCATCATCTGGATTAAACTGATCTTACGGCATCTTTGTGCAAGTCAACAACATCCAGAATAAACTCTAAAGTTTGGAAAAATCTTACAGCTTGTTACCAAGGAACGTTTTTAGGAATGCATTTTGTATTTCAACAAGAAAAGTAAAGTTTCTATGAATTCTTTGTCTTAGTAATGTTGATTTCCTTTTTACATGGAAAGAGAAAGTCTTTACATTATTGTCTAGTGATAATTGTATTGAAATTTGGAATAAATGTTCACAAATGTGTCTGTGGACTCATACTGTATCGCTGTTCCAACTACAAAAACACAGCTAAGTACAAAGACAGAGCTAAGAGGAGCCACGAGATGTTGAAAGTTACTTTTAATCACTGCAACAAGTCAACTGAGTCTGTGTGCAGGTTGCTGGAACTGTGTAAAAGAGCGTATATTTACACAGGCAGGATCCAGGTTGTTGCTTAAGCTTTATGAGTGAGCTACAGGCACATAGAGGCTATCAGAGTTTACATTTTGGTTTCACAGAATCACAGTCCAACAGGAAGTCCCCAACAAGTTCACACATCCATGCAATCGCATGGGTTGTTCATTCAACAGGTGATAAGGGCTACAATAAATTCTTGATCACCGTCAGGTTAATGGACATCATTTAATCGGTCGTTTTGTTGACAAGTCAAATGGAGACACCTCTTTCATTTCTTGATTGTATTGAGGCAGTAAAGCTGCTTGGTTAGGATAAGTCAATTATATAGAATTGGATTAAACATGACCGTAATGGAAGCGACTTTTACAGTTCACATGCAGGGCCGGATCACCACTAGAGGTTGCATATTTTTTTAACATCGCTGTAGGTCATAATTCCCTGCATAAACAACAGGGCTGGAATTTTTGTTGTTGGAATGAAGACAGTCTTGAAGATACATTTCCAGGAAGGTACAGGAAAAGAATGTTGGTTCTCAGAAAGACTTAACATTAGCACGACTTCCTCAGGCTAGAAGTCAGTGTGACAGTGCCATAAAAAGCTACAAGCTTCTTATCTGTTGGCTTTGTTACTGGGGTGGCAAGAGACACTCCTACAGGTTGTAGATTACTAACTACAATCGCTCCACACCTGTAAAAGTGTGTGCATTTGATTACAAGTTATCAGTAATTTACAAAGTGTTCAGCGCTTACATGTGAAACGCGGCGGCATCCAGAAGCGCTGAGTCGATAACGTTTTGTTGGAACAAGAGTGGAACTATTATGTGCATTTCAAGCTAATTTATTTTTATTTCTGAGACCAGAAGGGCTGGGATTGATGGAGTTATTGTCACAAATGGCTTTATTTACTTCAGACCGACCCTCTCCGTAGGCTGTCAGATCAGCCTGCGGGCAAAACGAGTGGATTGAGACTCTTCCGCATTAAGCCCCGCCTCCCGCCACTGCACTACATTGGGAGCGCGCACCGCACCTGTTTTCGCCGTCATTGTAACTTCTCATAAACAGAAGGATTAGGCTCATATGAACTTAATAAAAAAAAATAAAAAAAACAACGTCAACACATGTAAAAGTCGCTTCCATTACGGTCATGTTTAATCCAATTCTATATAATTGACTTATCCTAACCAAGCAGCTTTACTGCCTCAATACAATCAAGAAATGAAAAAGGTGTCTCCATTTGACTTGTTAACAAAACGACCGATTAAATGGTGTCCATTAACCTGACGGTGATCAAGAATTTATTGTAGCCCTTATCACCTGTTGAATGAACAACCCATGCGATTGCATGGATGTGTGAACTTGTTGGGGACTTCCTGTTGGACTGTGATTCTGTGAAACCAAAATGTAAACTCTGTTGATTCAGGTTCCAACAGCCCTACATGTTGGAACCTGAATCAGACCCTGAAAACGAAGTGGAAAACAGCAACCCACAGCAACGAATGCAGCAGGATGTCTCTCTTTGGTAAACTCACCAGCCATCGTTGGAAATAACTTTATCCCACGTTTTCCACCCGCCTGATGTATTTGTACATGCCCTTGTTAACCAGTAGAAGGTAACCAATCACCGAACCTTATCCCCCGGGACGTCACAAGGATTTCCAAGTAGAAAAAAAATCTCTAAAACGACGCGTTTTTCGTCGCCATGGAAACCGAACAGAGAGCGTGCTGGAACTCAAACTCAAACATGCGTTTAGGTGATAAAAAACAGTGCCGTTCACATGTCTGATGAGGATTCAACACTGTAACACTGTAGAAAGCCCAGAAAACTTGAAATACCATAATAGCACCCCTTTAAATGTTGGAGATGTGGCGCCGTGAAATAAACGGGTTTCTGTGGTGAGGAGAATCCCCACGTTGACTCATGTTTAACATGCCAAACTTCATGCCAGTTTGATGGTGTTTTTCCACAGTAAGTGAGATTTCAAACAATAGCAACCCACTCAGACAGTATCTAAACTCCAAACAGTGTTACTTTTAACTTTAAACAAGTTACACAAACCTCTATGAAGTCTAACTAACACAAAAAAGAGATCAGTTTTAAATCTAAAAAGGGGGAAATATCAACTAGAAGAGCTAAATTATGGAAAAATGAACAGATAAAGTTGATTTAAATCTAAAAGATTAAATTTGCTGCGTGGTTCCACTCAGGAGTCAAACTAGGGACAAAAACATCTAACAAGACATCCTCGTTTTTTGTATTTCCTTTGCAAATTATGCAGTACTTTTGCTTTAAACAGTGGTAAATATGATTTGCACACATTAAACATTTAATTTTTTTAAACAGCACTTAACTTTATCTGCTTCACTAGAAAAATTCAGAAGCATGTTTATTTGACGACAACAAACAGCGGTCATAATTTTCTTTGTTTTTACTGAAAAAAAATGCACAAAAAAAAATTATCTTTGACGCAAATAGCTACAAAAAAAATCTGTACGGTTTCAGGCATTTCGCTGCAGACTACTTCCAAATAATTCAGACTTGGAAGATTCAGTACGAGCGGCCCAATCTGTTCCGAATCAGACGCTCGCCTGTCGGAGTGATCAATCTGAATGTTTTCTTGGTTTGGTCCCCATTACGTGACATGCATATGTTAATGAAACTTCTCATATCAGTCTTGTCCATATTTTCCCGCCTGGATTAAGGAGACAGACATAATGTTCACACACAAGGCAACAGAAGTGCATTCACTGAGCAGATTTAGCCTAGATCTCACAAACCAAGGTTTCCCCTACTCTTTTAATTGGGCTCTTGATGCTCGACATAGGGTGTACTTCCTCTAATTAGCTATATCTATAGCGCATGGGAGGGTGATGAATGCATGCATGTGTAAAATCCTCTTTTGAGCAACTGCAAACTAACTAAGAGCTTTAATTTCACGCTAGGCTGCATTGTCCCATTCAGTGGGGTTACCCCCACAAAAAAAAAGAGCCTCTGAGAAAATCAAAAAGAGCGAAAAACACACCAATGCGTTATAGAGGAGGGGGGGATGGAGAAAGAGAGAAAGAGAGCGAGCGAGAGAGACAAATAACAACAACAACAACTGAAGCTCATCCTTAGACAATGCAGCTCTCTTACCAACCGTTACTCCTCTTTTAAAGGGAGCTAATTGAGGAGGTGAAAGGGATGGAGGAGGATGAAGGTGAAGGAGGAGTATGTCCCAAGCAGCTGCATGGAAAAAAAAAAACCAAAAAACATTTCACCGTCTTTCACATCGTCTCTTCCTTTGATTCTTTACTGGTTTCTATTCCCAGTGTCTGCTGGTCTCATCCCCTGTTGGCACACTTAAAGTCTTTTCGTGTTACGTGACTGTGAACTAGTTCTCCAACGTGAGACGGAATATTACCACCGTCGCACGGAGAAGGAATTTATGGATCAGAAAATCGCCCACTGCCTTTAAGAAGCTTATATAAGCACAGATAAAACTGAGCTTTGGGATAGCAAACATGGGGTTGAATGTATATTTAGTGACCTCATGACAGAAACAGAGTGGTTCCAACATCAGCACGCCGCAAAGATGTTGCGTCATCTGCTCTGCCGGCCACACGTCTGTCAGTGTGTCTGTAACATGTGTGAGTATGGGGTTTGGCTGTGTGCATACATGTGTGGTTAGCTATATCTCAGACCACCATAAGACCGCTATAGGGGTTGCCTGCTTCCTCTGGCCACAGATCAGCCTAAAACTATAATCCACACTAGAAGGTACCGGATAGGGGTAAAGTGAGGGTGGGAGGGGGCATAATCACACAAACAGGCACAATTTGGCCAAAAAGACTCATGGCCATCCATCCAGGGGGCAGCCACCTATTGCACCATTGTGCCAACTTCCTCGGTTAAGCATGATAAATCCATTTTCTACGGGCAGTCAGGGAAACTGCACAGATAACGGATAAGCAGGGCACCGCAGTGTGGATTTAAACCCACCTCCAAGACAGATTCAGCCACAAACACACACCGGCAGAGGAGGACTGTCCACATGCTTACCTCGGAGGCCTTTTGGGCTTCTCCGTCACTCATTTCATTCAAAGCATTTTGGGTTTTTCTTCAAGCGTTATTGTGTTATTTGCATGGTTTTGTTTCATATAACAGAACTGGAGGAAGATTCAAGCTTCTAAAAGTGTCCAGAACTTAAAAAAAAATATATATATATATCAGGTTAGTGTGTTTTTCTTTTCGTGCAATCCAAATATATTTCGGCACCTTTTTCAGCTGATGGTGACATGTGCGCTTCTCCCACTCCCCGGCACTCTTCCCTCCGTCCCTGCCTACAAGCTCCTACTTTGGCCAAGCAGTGTAAGGTGGACCTGGTCTGCCTCCAGCAGAAAGGATGAATAAGTAAAAAGAACACAGTGTGCCCCTGGGTTCTGCCTGCAACCCACGGCCTGCCGTTGCTCTGCGCTTGGCAAGCCACTTTTACCCTGCTTATGGTCCACCACAGCAAACCTTTTCTCCTCTGCCTGTGCTGTGCCTACTAACTAGCTCTGCATGAGCGGGATTAGCTCTGCATTTGTGTGTGTGTGTGTGAGTGGTGCAAAGTGATGCTGGTAAGGTCTGGTATGTTACTAGATCGTGCAGGCCCACCTCGGCTTACACCAGTATCGGGGCGGTCACCGTCTAATCCCAGTGAAACCAGAACCGAAGGCTGACGCAGGAGAGCCCAAAACAGGTCAAGAGTTTAAAAAAAAAAAAGAAAAGAAAACAGAGATCCTACTGTAGTCATGTACACACACACACACACACACACACACACACACACACACACACACACACACACACACACACACACACACCCAGGGAACATTTATGATGACCTATAGGCCTTGCAGGGTTAGTAATCTGTCAAATGTGACATAAATTAAACAAATCTAGGTTAAAATTGACTCATTTTAGAAGATATGGGACAATATGGCTTCATGCGAACTCCTTGTGTGGGCTCCACACACACACACACACACACACACACACACACACACACAGACTTAAAGCTCTCCATATACACTGATTTGCATACACTGTTTTACTGAGCTGAATCGCTTTTATCTCCTTCACCAGAAATACTGGTGAAAAATGTGCACATTTTTCTGTCTGTTGCTATGGCTATATGGCATGGCTGCAGTATGTATCCTCTAGATACCCCCCCCCCCCCTCATGCTTTCAAGTGCCTTGCCAAACTGCACGACCGAGTGACTTTCAAGGACTCACTTGATCTCCAAATCTAAAAAAAAAAAACTCTCAAGAATCTAATCAGACCTGAAGAGAGAATCCAGCAAGGAAAAACTTTTCTTTTCCAGTGCAAAATACTAACAAATCTTTCGCACATTGTCTCGGAGTTTGCGGCAAAAAAAAAAAAAAAAAAAGCTTGGAAAAGTTGGCAGAATTGTGCGGCATTAACAGCCCATCTCATTTGGATAAGCGGGACTTAACTGGCGTCTGAAATAATTGATTTCCAAACGCGGCGCATAAAAGTTTTAATTAACGGCGCCTCTTCGACCTTCAGCGCGCATTAAAACTTTATGCAAATAGACTTCTGTCAGAGGGGCGTGAAACGGTGCCACGCAGCCCGGGAAAACCTCCTGCTTAATGTTTGGCATGCGCGCTTTTGGCTGCGCGCGTCTCTCCGTCACCCACCAGGCCACTCCAGCAAGGTTTATTTTATTTTATCAGCATTAATAATATATTATACATTGTTTACATCAGTTTTGCACGTTTTCTTTGAGTTTGCAAATAATTTACACCACTGGGATCCAGAACAGTAAAAAAAAAAAAAAAAAAAAGAAACCACGTTACGCACGTCACTGAACGCATCGATGGTGCGTTTGAGACAGAAAATAAACAACCCGACAGTTTTCAGCATCAAGCCACAGATCAGCAAAACTATTAGAATAAAATTGAAGGCAAATGCTGGAGTTTAGGTGTGAAAACAAGCAGCACGCACGAGCGTGCCTTTACTTTTTACTTCTAACAGGCGTTATCTGATTATCCTGCAAATGCAAACACTGACTCTCCAGTAGATGAGAGAATGCAAACACATGAGCGTTTTGCTTGATACCCGGACTCTGTAATAACAGCAGCCTAAGCAGTTCAATATGCATGGCGCATATGGGCAGCACGCGCCCATGCGGCGTTCGTGTGAGAGGATCTGCTGCAAATTCATTTTAATTAATGGAAAGAAAGTGGAAACTCGATGCGGACCTCTGCCTCTATAGCAGCAGGCTTGGAAAATTAGCTGTGCTAAATATGCAGTAGGGCTGCTGGACTTGTTTCACGGAGCTTGTCAAATAGACTGTTGATGAGAAAAAGTCTGCTCCGCTGGTCTGAGGTCTGCAGAAGGGTCACCAGGAGGCAAGGAGGGAGGAAGAGGAGGGGAAAGGAGAGAGAGGAGCAGCGGCATTTCTCTGGGAGGTGATTGACAGCATCTCGGCGTCGGGCTTTGCTGCAGGAGGAAAAAAATCAAATGAGATTAAGTCGTTTCTGGGTTTCAGGAGAGACTGTCCTTTTGTCTCTGCAGCCAGAGAAAGACACGCCGAGCTGTGGCCAGAAGGCCTGAAATAACACAGAGAAGGAACCCTGCATGTTTTCCACGGAGCTCCAGAAAACCAGACTTTTCTGTTTAAGGAAAGGAATGATTGCAACTGCCACGCCACACACGGTGTGTGTGTGTGTGTGTGTGTGTGTGTGCGCCTCCAAACACGATTTCAGTCACATTTAGTGAAATTTTACAATCTAAAGGCAGTGGATCAACAATGCAAGACATGAGAGGGACGGCAGGCCGTGACCTGCGTGGATCACTAAAATAATAACCCACGGAGCTGAAGTGAAACACCTGGAATTCTACATTTTAGTCCAACATCGTGTCACATCAATAAATCCTCAACATTTTTTCTTATTTCTGACCTTTTACCTTGTGAGAAAGCAAAGGTCAGTAAAACAGAGGAAACACCATTTCTGTCAAATAATCACTTTCTGATCCATGTTGAAATAATATTTCAGGAGTAAAGAGTGAAATAAAAAGGCCACATGTATCCTCGGTGTGTGAGGTGGAGAGCCGAGCTGCGACAGAAAACGGAGCTGTCGCAGCCTGGAAATGCGCACTCCGCGCCCCGCACTTCTTGTCTGTTAACTCTCCAGCGACTGTCCCGCATGTCTGAGAAGTTCACGCACATTTAGCAAACATGACTACCTGCAACAGGAGGGGAAAGCAAGGCGCTGCGAGGGACAAGAGAAAGGTCATTTCCAGCTTGACCTTTGGTCCCGTGAGCTCTTAAAGGAGCTCATTTCATTTCATTTCCACAGTTTAGGCAATAAAGATACGTTATGATCAGGTCATGATTATAAATACACAGGATTAGTTTGATTTAAAAATAAATGAATAAATAAAAGTAACAAACAGAGGTTAGACATCAACAAGGCAAAAAAAGAGAGATTTGCCCAAGAATTTTTATTTAACTTTTAATTTTATGGGAATAATTTTAGAAAAATGTCAAACATGGAAGGAAAATAACAAAGTTTCCGAAGTGATAAAATAAATAATTGTAGACTTTTACTAAATGAATATTCCGTACAGAAAGAGAGACTGGCAGGTCTGTTATTCTGTAAAAACATCATAAATTGGAACATTTTAATGCTATATATGCAATTTATAAAATCCATTATGTTTAAGAAAAGGGTAAAAAATAAATAAATGAAGCAGTTATTCAGCTGTTGGCTACAGAATCTCTCACAGGAACAACCTTTTGAACACGCACGGAGTAAAAATACTTTCCTTTTCCTTTCAATTCTTTTTTTAAATAAAAAAAAAACTGTCTAAACTCAGAGGTTATGTCAGCCTGCACAGTTTTACACACAAAAACATAAGAAACACGACTTAAAATAATATAAAATACCTGCGTTGCTTTCTTATAAGACAACTAAACTTTTACCCAACCACTCCGCACGGAGTCCACACACACACACACACACACACACACACACACACACACACACACACACACACGCACTTTGGCGCCAAAGAAAGTGCGATATTTTTGTTTATAAAAATATATTATTCTGTAAGGAAGAGGTAGTTAAAGCGCATAGTGCATCTGCGGGTAGGGTCACCCTGAGGGGCCCCTTTGCAGCTGAAGGACAGACCTCCCAAACAACCACAAGTCGGAAAAGTCAAAGAAAGGAAAAAAAAAACACAGAAAAGAAAAAAAAAAAACTAATCAAGAAGCAATAATAACTTAAGTATCAGCTTTATGCTATGTGTAGAAGCAGTTCATCACTGCCTCGGGCTGATCGGGAATCAGTCACCAGCTGTCAGACCTCTTCCACCTTTCCTCCAACTCTCCAAACTCCGTTTTATATCAAATAGATTTGGAAGAAAGCGCCATTTTCTCTCCAAACCACGCACAATGAGACGCGCAAGAAAAGCCCGCTGGAAGAGCGCCAGAAAAGGGGGAGAAAGCGCGAGAGAGGGGGAGAGAAGGGGGGGGGAGAGGTTAAACACTACCGGGGAAAAGAGCTGGGAGGGAAAAAAAAAAGGTTCTTAATACGCAGCGAATGACAGGCAGCACACACACACACACACACACACACACACACACACACACACACACACACACACACCGCGTACAGTAGAAGCAGCAGAGGCGCGCGACACCGGAAAACAGCTCCAACCCGACGCGACTGCCGCCTCTCTCTGCGGGTTTGTGCTCCCTACCTGTGTGAGGCAGTAAGGGGAGTACATGTTGAAGCCTACAGATGGAAGTTGGACTTGTTGAGGAGAAACTTGGATGAATGTTCGCTGCGGTGCCGCATCGCAAAGCCGCCGTGGCGCAGTCCAGTCCAGGCTGTAACCCCGCCTCGCTCGCACTGAAAGCTCCGCAGCAACTTTACAGGAAAGTTTTTTCTGCTCCCTCCCTCTTTCTCTCTAGCTCTCCCCCGCTCAGACCCACCCCGCGCCTCTGTCAACTCGCTTTTAAACGTGAAAAATCAGGATTTTGTTTTACTTTTACAGTAAATCTCCCAAAGAGATCCAGATTCTCGCAGTAATGGCTCCTTCATTTACACCTTTTTCCTCCTTTTCCCTCCTCAATCCCCTGGAAACTGTAATATTCGCTTTAAAAACCCAATTTCATGGCATCAACTAAATGCTGCATGCCTAAATCATCTTTATATTGCATACAGACTTTTTTTTTCCAGAGAAATCAACGCACTGAGCTCAGAGGAAACATATAAAAGCAGGTTTTCATCATTCATATCCTTTGCTTTAATGCAGCAGAAGTGAACCCAGACACCAAACTGATGTTTCTAAATGTCCATCTCAGGTTATATTCTACTGTATATTTGGTAAATAAACTCAACTCAACATCCGACTCTGCTGAGAAGTCATCTCTCAGCTCCGTCAGCTAATATTCTGTCTTGTTTTCTTGTTTTGGTGTTTGCACACAAGTTATAGCCACACTTGTAAAATATTTACAAAAGCAGTATCCAGTAGATATTCTCAATATCTCCATGAATGGCACTGAAACGAACAGCTTGGAAGCCACATGCTTTCCTATTTTTCTTTTTTCATTTTTTTTTGTTTAAACAAATACCAAGTCATATTCCAGCATTCTCATGTACAACGGAGACAAAAGATACTTGAACTTGGGCAAAGTGCTCTAAAGCAGTCCCATTACAGCTCCTATTGTAAGGAAGAAACACACTCTGTTTCTAATCAGGCTTGGCTTCATCCTCGCTCGCTCCCTGCTCCTCAGTCTAATCAAACTCATATATGCAGGCAGAGTGCCTGCAATTATACATAAGCCCTCCCATGCCTCATGCATGTGTGTGTGAGAGCACTGGAAATGTGTGTGTGCATAAGTGTGAATACATTTCTGTGTGCACATACGTCCATGATTGTGTTTAAGTTGTGGAAAAGGGTGCGGTTTTTTGGGGGGCCTGAAGTCACCCCAGTGCATGAGTGGCAAGTTTTTTCAGGATACAAAGGGGGGTGGGGGGTGAAGCCATGCAGCTTTACGAGACCAGTATGATACATAGGCACACATGCATGTGATGCACGGTGCAGAAAGACTCACGCGAAAGGCCGGTGGTCAGACATGAGCACAACAAAAGAAAATGAAGAGGAAGCTACATAAATGTTCCAGAAAGTGAAGCATTTTGAGGTGAACTGTTCCCTCCCCAGAGTCTTTTCTTCCATCCAAACCACACCCCACCGCGGCGCGGGCCCAAACCCAAAAGCCTTTGTGCTCTCCGTCTTTCTCCCACTTTCTCCTCCCGTCAACCCCTCTTTGCTCTTTCCCCGTCTTGCTCTTTCACTTCTTCTCTTTCTCTGTTTTTAAACAATTTTTTGCTTCTCCATCTTCGTCACACTCACACACGTCCTCACCCCTTTCCAACCCTCTGACTTCCCTGGCCGCTTTTGCTCCTCGTTTCATCCAGACTGGCATTAGGTGTCTGTTTCAGTATTCAACACAGGTGCTTGGCTGTAACAAACCAACTCAGGCCGCCGGAGGAGACACACACAACCCTGATTCTCGGGTTTTCTCTCCGAACTCCCAAACTGAGTCCTGTTTGAACGTCGCCTATGAAAGCCCCTCGAGCGCGCAGCTTTTCTGGGCCTACTTCTGCCATTAAAGAGCACATGAGAAAACCATATGGCGCGTCTGAAGTTAGCATGTTGCGGTCTCCCATTGACATGTGGCATTACCTCTATACTTGCTATTTGCTGTTGCCTGTGGCCAGGCCATTAAATATTGAAAGTGATGTAGCATACTGATGCTGCCATTAGCATGCTAAATGTGTGAGACAGGTGGTTGAGGCCGCCTTTCAAAATGCAGGAAATATGTGAGCGGAAAAATGTGTGTAACTGTGCCATTTACTTCGCCTTACAGTGTAAATATTGTTTGAGTAAGCTGTTTATACGTGCTCTGGGAAGGAGCACGCCTGTCAAAAAAAAAAAAAAAAATTCATACAGGCATATGCAGTCAGAAAGAAATGAGTGACTGTCCGTACAAACATATCATGCACAGTGTGGATCCCAGAGACTCTATGGATCTGTTTTCAATCTGAGTGTGCAGAGCAATGTGTTGCGCCTGCTGCTTTTTATGTGTTTACTGTGTTTAATAGCCGGTCGTACATTATGCACATGGTTTGGATGACTGCTCTCCTACCATGTTTGAATTCTCTGAGAAAAAAGAAATTGTAATGATTTATTTTTGCAAGGCTGATGTCATCGCAGCTTAAAGCATGTGAAAGAAAAAAAAAAAATGCAGCATGTCAGGTCAGAGCACACAGGCTGAGGAAGCAGTTCTCCAGCCGGGTTTAGCTGCGACACGTAAACTCCACCTGAGTCACAATTTACTAACAAAACAAAATGACCATGTATGGTTCATGTCACACAAAGTGCCCTAATTTCTACTTATAACACTAAAAAGGTGGTATTTACAGGGGATATAATGTTTTTTTTAAGGCTCTTTCCACACATGTGGACACGGTTGACAGACGAAGACACTTCTCAGGAAGTGCACGCATGTTTGAGTGAGCTATGAGAAAATAAAAACCCAAAATGTGGATTAAATGTCAGAAAAATGAACATTACAGAGCCTTACTATAGAAAATGATCAAGATAAATGCACTGATTTGTGCTTTATAAGGGCGATGATCCTCTCATAGGAAGATTGTTTCTGATTGACGTGTCAGGAAACAAAACTTGGGACATCACAAGAGAAAGAATACAGAGAGATCATAAATCATAGAAATGTGTGTGTGTGTGTGTGTGTGTGTGTGTGTGTGTGTGTGTGTATATACCCTATATGTATCAGACACGAGGAAACATTCAGGCATCCCTGGGCCTCTTGTAGGATCGTCGTTGACCAGGTAGGTGTCAGTAGCCTGAAAAACAGAAAGACACGTTAAAATCTAATCAGTTCACTTTCTTTTTTACTGATAAATATTAAAATTCAGTCCATTTGGTGACAAATACCATTTTTTTTAGACATTTGTAAAGTAAAAGTCAATATCTGATAAGAAATAATGGGATATGAAGAAAAACATGTGAATAGACTCAAGTAAATGCTTTATATTTCAGATTTAGATGCTTTTTTTTCCACTAAAACAGCACTGAAGTGTATTTTTATATCATTATAATAACAAAATGGTTTTAATTTCTGTGCAAAAAGCTCCACAGAACCATAAACTCACAGTCCAACTAGCCATGTGCATGCATGTATATGTGTGTAGGTGTGCATTAATGGAGCTTCATTTGTATTCTAAGTGGAGCAGGCAGGCGGGCAGGCGGGCAGGCAGGGTTCTGGCAGGGCCCGGAGCTGTGAAATAGGCTCTCCTTGCAGTTCTGCTGTTGATTGGATCAACCTATCCCACTTTGCTTAGCCAAAGGGAGCCCAAATCCCACAGCCGCTGTGGCGTTCTGTGAAATCCTATTTCATTTCACAACTTTAACGGATAAAAAAGCGTGCACAGGCGCTTGTGCCAGCCCAGGACCCCGTGCCGCATCCCGTTAGTGAGCAGCAGCAGCAGCAGCAGAGAGAAAAACGGCCCATCTCGCTTGCGAGGGCAACGTTTAAACACACACATGCACAGTCTCACCCTCTTGAAAAATAATCACCCGTATACCTTTTTTTTTTTCAGTACCGATGTGCCCCTTCGCCTCGCGCACAAACACACACACAGGCACACACCAATGCACACGTGCATGCCACTTACGCAGACACACAGGCACAAACCCCATAATAAGAGCCAGACGTTGGCAGACCACACAGCCCTGAGTTGTGGTGAAAACAAAGGCTATTCATATCCTTCGCAATGAGCGGTCTGTACAGCTCACTCTGCACCCCCCCTCCACTCCACCCCCACCGTCTCACCCCTCAGCTTTTTATTACAGATAATCTGCACTTGCAAACCTCCCATTTTTCTGCAATTGTGCGATTTCTAATCATCTTTATTAGTCCATAAACATGTTTTTTTTTTGCTTCCTTTTATTGCTGAGGCCCTGTGGCTCCTTGAGGGGGCAACACAGCCCCTATTGTTGAGGCTGAAGATGATGCTGAAGCCAGGAACAGCGTGAGAGAGGCCTGCTGATAAGGCTGCAAAGCATTGTGGGAATTGGGGTAGCAGAGTTCTTCAGACTTACATGTACATGCTAATACACTGGCAAACACACACACACACACACACACACACACACACACACACACACATACTGAAGGCAAAATGCAAGCACCCAAAAGTCTGCCAGGCCACATGTGTCTGCTAATGAAACGATGTATCTGATTGGCTGGCCAGCAGAACAATGGCTCAGATCCACGGCACCTGTGCAGGGGTCCGCACCAACCTGAGCCTGCTTGATAACCAGCAAGCGGACCCCACAATGCATCAGGTGTGCTGGAGCCTATGTGATTGGCTGTCCCCGGCCAGAAACAGGGTCAGACGTGCTTGCAGCCGCTCCCCGATTGGCTGAACCGAACCCAAAAAAGCTGCGGGTGGGAAGGGGGCTGTTTTCACTAGCCTGCCACTGCCTCATTCTGCCTGCTGAATGGGAGTCTGGGTGGATGGCACCGGGACAACCGCGAGTGTTTGAGGAAACAAACTGACAATTTGAGGAAATCTTTGCACACGCAGCTTCCCATGTCCCGCCTAGCTCGTTCTTTAACCTGAGTTCACCGCACGAACAATACAAAGCTTTGACAATAGATCATTTGCTCTCATTTCATATTAAGCAACCCACAAAGAGGAATTTAAATGCCCTCTTTATGCTTTCAGCCAAAGAAACAGGTGCTGATGAACCTCAATCCCATTGTGCAACAGTGAATAACACGAAGCTAATGAATAGGCTAAGCTCTGTACCTGCCACTGGGGAGGCCAGAACATACTGACTCCCTTTGTAGTAAAAACTCCAGGCCCCCAATCACTCTTTCCTGCAGCAGTGTATGAATTATATATTGTACTATATATATAGAGCATATGCCCGGCCCATATGGCCAGCCCAGAGCAAAAAAATCTCAAAGCCCTCCTTAATTAACATTTTAGAGGGAAGATTCGGAGGCGGGAGATTGAGTCAGTGACCTATTTGGAGTCCATCATCGCCCAATGCAAATGTGTTAATTGAGACAGATTTTCCTACTTCACAAATATCTGGAGTAGTTTTCTTTTCTTTTTTAAAAAAAAAAATCTGAGGCGTCTGATCTCAGGTAGGATATAGGATCAGTTCTTCCATCGACAAAAGAAAGACACACTTCTTTCACGTTCTCCCCCTCCATCTCGCTCCGTCCTTCTTGGCCCGCTCTCTATCTGTCTCTCTGGGTATATGTTGTGACGACCATATGGCCAAATTCTTTGGAGGTGAGATCTCCGAAACCTGCTCGCATGCTCAAAAGGCCCTGATGGTGGAATTTGTTCTCAGATGGCTCCATTTTAAAGCGCCTGAATGGCAGCATATCAAGGATCTCGCCTCACTGTCTTCATGTTGTCTCCGCTTTAGCAGCTCATTTAGAAACGGACGCGCTCGGCTCACGCGCCTGGTCCAGGCTTCTTGGTTGATCGAAGATGCTGGGCAATCACCTACTGATCGTCAGTAGGCCTAAATCTGGCCTAAATCTTCATCATCGTGATGAGGTAGCTTGGAATCATGCTGCCAATTTTAAGGCATGGGCTGAAAATGGAGGGGAGGGTGGTGGGTGGTGGTGGTGGTGGTGGTGGTGGGGAAGGGAGAGACAGTCCAGCCAACCTGCATGAGATGGCAGCCACTTCAAAGACGCCAGGCCGCACCGGCGATCTGTTCCACGGCGTGTGAGGAGTGTATGAAAGGCAGAAATGGCCGCCGTGTGAGTCCCTGCCAAAGCTACCTCGGGGAGAAATGGTGGAAAAATACAATTTTTCACACAGCTATCTAAGAGGATGTCGGGGGGGGGGGGGGGGGGACTAAAAGAAGAAAATGGGAGACTGAGACAGGAGATGAGAAATAGAAGGGATGTATTATAAGAGAATAGATGGGTAGCTGAGCTAATTATTTCACTGTGGATCCTGCAGGTTTTCAGCTGGGCTGCGTTGTGCTAAATGGTGTTTTACACCAAAAAATAGTAAATAGTGGGAATGTGGGCCGTGCACGACGGTGCACGACGGTGTGAACGCCGAGGCCTCGCTGCAGGAGGCAGGCGTATAAAAACATTTCAGATGACTGAACCAACTTTGACTTCAGTCAGAAGTCGTGGCACAAATCAGAGCTGAGGCGAAACCCAACTTTCTGTAAAACACACACACACACACACACAAAACAAAACTGTATCCTCTCACCGAAACTTACATCGAACAAGTTTCAACAGTACACACACACATCATGGCACGCCCCAAGATTCACTTCTGCTTGGCACCTTGCCTGTCAACTTCTGATCTTGCTAGACAGGACAGGCTACGGACTGTGGCGTGTAGATAATACCACACCAGTTGTGGCTGCGAGCTTCCAGGGTTAGCGCCATTTCACTGCCACACCGCAACCATAAGTCTCCGTTTTTTTGCATTATGGTAACCAAATGCCACGGGCACCTTTTCTCTTTTCCTACAAGCTGCCTCCCTAAATGGCCAAACCACACGCAGTTGAGGTCTTGCCACACTAGCTAAGTGCATTTAACAATGAGGTTTGAGCTGGTACAATCAGCCCTTTGTGTCACACAGCAACTGATCCATGAAGAGATTTTCTTGTGGTTATGGTCCTAATACAGCAGAGTTTACCACAAAGACCAGGAAGCATAGAGTTACATTACAACACACACACACACACACAAACACACACACAGTGTGAGTCAACCAGGCAGCGTGTTGAACTCATTTCAGTCGTCTCACCATCTTCCAACTCAACTAAAATGATACCTTGAAATGCTTTTCAATAATGCAGCTTAATGCGAACTAATCTATCCAAATTGGCACCAATTACTTCCTTTACTTTTTCTTTTGATAGACAGGTTGTTAGGTTGGCTGGTTTTCTCTGCAGCAACCGCAGAGCAACCAAGTGTGAAATTATAGGTACGCAATCAAAACAAAAATGAGGATCGTAATATGACAGTTACGAAGCATTGTGATCTTTACGCTGGATGGCTGACATGAGAGTTGACATTTTGAGGTCTATCTTTTTGTTGTGCTGCAGCTTCTGCTGCTTTTTTTTTTTTTTTTTTTTGTAACAGGTGACCCCTTAAAGTTGTGTAACACTGATATTTAAAACATGGGAGGATATATTGATGTGAGTCAGACAGGGAACCCTTCATGTGGACAAACATAAGCTGTGGCTCAACACCTAATGACCTCCTCATCACTCAATCTGTGCAATATTTACACATTTATGTGCAATATTTGTCTATTATTTATCCTGCTTCTACTGTATTTTTTAATATTTGTGTGTTTTTGTATTTAAAGGAGCAGCTATAATATTTTTGTTGTACATTGTCATGACAATAAAGTTATTCATTCATTTAAATTATGACATAAAACATCAAGGTTGTCAAATAATTATTTTTTTTGCATTTAATTTCTAACATAAGTGTGTATGTATGAATGTTTTTATATACATAAATTGCACACTCAGAATCTGAGAAGATGTTATGAAATTGGTGAATAACCCCACATTTTTCACATTTTCTGGAAAGTTGCATAGGAAAGTTTGAAAATAAAAGCATATCCATAAAATATATTTCATCCCAATATTTCTCACAATAACCAAAACCCTTAAAATATTAACCCTTCCAGCAGATCCAGCCTGACATAATTCAAATTCTGGCATCTTTTGCTGGAATCTCTTGAGCTGATTTTTCTGCAAAATGCTTTGAATTACACAGAAAATCGTGCAAGCAGCTAAAGCATCAGCCACAGAATCACCAGCTGCACATTAAAGACAAATAAATAAATAATAATTTTTAAGAAGATTTGCTATTGATCATAAGCAATCAGATTTATTTGTCTAAACGCAGCAGGATTAGAGATAATTCCCTCCTGATCATCCGATTTTCAGATCAATATTAAACGCGGAGATGCTCTAATTCCTTCTCCTCACTTCTTCTCGTGGCACAAAGACGGTCTGTGTGTCACCTCACCCCCACCACCCCTCCTCCACGGCCCCCACTATAAAGTGTCATCAGCTACGCAAATGAAGTGGCCATTGATGAAAAGAGCAGCAGGAAAGAGACGCAGCGCGCGCGGGGCGCAAGGTGGAGGACGGCGCGCGCAGAATCATGACCATCATGTGAAATGTATCCTAAACACGTCTGCTTTCCACAATTATTCCACATTTTATCCTGCTTCATCTGCCCCTCCAGGCGCAGCAGAGAGGACCTGCTGTATTATTCCTTTTCCTGTCTTTTATTCTAAAAGATGTTTTTACAGCTCGTGTGGAAAATTCAAGCGGTTTTTTTTCAGCCAAGAAGGAGAATATTTTCGTGTTAAAATGCAGTGAGACGCGAATAATCTGACAATCATCTTATATCACAACAAAATCCAGTCAATTTTCCTCCACTGTAAATGTCAAATTAGCAATAAATAAACACACATAGACACACAGCTGCTGTCATCTCTGGCCTCACACTCTGTCTCCAACAAAGTTCTGATCTTTTGCAAGGAAATTCAAGACCCTTAAAAATAAAGAAAAGCAGCAGGGATTCAAAATGAAACAAAACCCCCGTTTTGTTTATTTTCACTCCTATAGACTTTACCCTATAGACCCAAACAGAAAGGAACTATTGAGTTACACAGCACGTACCATTATAGCGTGGGGAGATCTGCCAACCCTCTCAATGCCCCATTTTCCTTTAAAAGTTCAGCTTCCAAAAAAAAAAAAGTAAGTGAGGGAGAGAGAGAGCTGAGGGAGGAAGACTTGGTCTCTTCTCTGTTGCCGGAAGAAAAAAAAGAGAGGGGACCTTTAAACAAGTCGGCCTAAGGCCCAGATGGAAAAAAAAAGAGGAAAAAAAAGCAGTGTCTTTCAAAAGTGGGTCCACTCTGCAAGAGATGGGAGGAAAAGAGGACAGCAGCTCCGACTCCCTCCGTCTCACCGCTGCTTGGCGTCAGATGTCCCCATGTCCGAGAGGAAGGCGTGAGGAAGACGTCCCGACGCGCGTCCTTCAGCGGCCAGACTTGTCCAGCAGACTGCAAGGCGCGAGGAAGTCCTCCAAACAATATCACTAACACGAGAAAGAATGACTAGACGAGCGAGCAGAAGCAAAAGTAAGTTCTGGTTTGACTTGTTTGCTTTTCTTTTCTGGGGTTTTACGCGCAGCCCTGCAGCCGCGCGGCGTCTGGATCCAAAACGTGTCCAAAAAGGCAGCAGTCACCAACGCTGCGCGCCCGATCTGTTTCACCCTGCTATCTCTTCCCCTCTCTCTTCCCCTCTCTCTCTCTCTCGCTTCCTCTCTCTCTCTCTCTCTCTCTCTCTCGCTCTCTCCCTTCTCTCTTGGTCCAAACACACACGAACGCACACGCGGAGTTACACACAAAACGGGGGGACACCCCGTGGTCTCTCACCGCCTCCTCCTCAGAGCTGACGAGATGAAAGCGCAGCTTCTTCAGGTTGCAGCGGCTCCGCTGGATGCCCGCACAGCGACGCGTCCTTGGTCCCGGGGCTCCTGCAGCGCCGCGGCGCGTAAAATGGAAGCTGCGCACGCTCTTCCCTCCACAACAGAAATGTCTCATCCAGCAGATAACTCACCTCAGCGGCGTGTGCGCAAACAGTGCGCAAGACTGGGAGTCAGGGCGGCACAGCAGCGAAATTATTAGGTGAATTATTAATAAAGCGAGCGGTGTGCAGGCTGTCGCGGAGCTGCCAGGGTAGCAGCTGCGGCTTTAGGAGCATTAGGAAGACCGAGGGGCTAAATCACGGACTGTGGGGATTATCAGGCTGCACCGGCTCATACCTTCCGCCAATGTGCGTGAAGGGTTGAGGGTGTCACCGCAGGGCGCGCACGTTGCGCGAGCAGCGCAGCTCTGACTTCTGATTTCTGTTTTCTCGTGATTCTGCAGCCAAGAGAAGGGAAAACAGGAAAAATAAAGGCAAATTTCTTGTGTTTAGGGGGAATGTGGCCACGCAGAATGAGTGAAATCAAGCTTTTTATGGTGGTTGCATTAAAAAAATGAAAATAAAAAAGTTCCATTTATGTTTTAATTAAAAAGGTCATTTTATGAATGAATGAAATTAAATGAATGAAAAATACTTTATTAATCCCCAATGGGAAATTCAATTATGCATTTATTTATTAAAAATTTTAACCCACATATGTGTCTTGGTATGACTGAGGCTGAAACATTGAGGTTTTGTTCTGACAGGTTAAGCTGATGATGGTGAGTTCAGGGTCTTCCAGGATGTTTGCCTCTCTGACACAGATCTGTTGTCACCAAATGCAGCAGCAGGACTCCAGAAAGCTGCAGGCATCAGCTGAAACTGATTTAACGTGGAATATAAATCCACAAACTCACACAATTTGAAGAAATCCCTCCTCCTGGTGGGGCCAGGAGAGTGGACAGTAAAGGCAGTTAGAAGACATGAACACCTGAACATGTTGCTTCTTATGGAGGGAAATAACTCAAGAGGTTAAAACGCATGTTTGGGTTTTATCTGGAGAGAAAGGGAGTGATCTGTGCCATTCTTTACTTCTCCTGAAGAGAAGAATGAACTTTTCACTGCAGAAAGACAAAAACTTTCCAAAATAAAATAAAATAAACTGAACTAAAAAAAAAAAAAAAAAATGTGTGTGTGTGGGGGGGGGGGGGGGGCGGAATTTAGGCTGTTAAAAATCAACTTATTTGTTGGTTCAGGTCTTCAGTTTTGCTGAAGAAACCAAACACACACGGCCGTTTGTGATAAAATAAAGAGTTTAGAAGAAATAATTTCCTTGTTGGAGTAGGAATGAATGTTGCACCTGATGGGGTCCAAGCTTTTCTCACATCTCCGTCCTCCTGACTGCAGACGTCTCGTGACATTCCTGCAACATGACGGGGTATTAATAATTTAAAGCTGACCTCCCCACACATTTGGTCCCATTAATTAGTCATCTGTAACTGAATTTGTTTTTGTTTCAACCCAGTTTTCATTTATTCACATTAATGTGAAAATGCGTCTGTGATGGGAGGACATGTGTGTGTGTGTGTGTACGTGTGTGTGTTTCATTTTAAAGTTGGATTTTACATGATTTATGAATCCCTCTTATTCAGTAACAGCAAGCTTTATTATTATTATTATTATTATTATTATTATTATTATTATTATTATTATTCCTTTTAAAATAAAAGTCTGTTGACTAAATGAAAAGGAAATAATTTGACACATTTGAAGTCATTTAGCTTTAAAAAATCTTTTTTTAAATTACTGAGTTTTTTAAATGTGATTCTACACTTATAATATTAAATAATTCAAAACATAACTGTATAAATATTTTTCCCTGTTGGGAGTCTTCTATCTGCCTTTAAGGCATTTATTTATTCATCTATTTTTGCTCACATCTATTTAAGCTGTTTTTTCTTTTTTTTTCTTTTTTTTAAATATTCTTTGACAGTTTGACCACTGCAGAAACACAACACAAGAATAATAAAATGAAATGAAAAATGTTTTGTTCTTTAACTGAATTTATGATAATTAATAATTCTAATATGAATGGATAATATTGGAATAGGTAGAAAATATCAGTGTTAGAAAGTCGTGGACAGACAGAGAAATGACCTGATGGAGATGATTAGTAGAACAGAACAGAATTTTAAATATTATTGTAAATAATAATAATAATAATAATAATAATAATAATAATAATAATAATAATAATAATAATAATAATAAATAGTTGCTGATCAAGTTGATGGAAAATTTGTACATTTTATATCATGATTTTCCTAAATAGTTTTTATTTATTATTATTAGATAATGATTTGCGGCCTCATCTTTTTCTTTTCTTCTTGTTTCTGTTTTTTCACTCCAGATGCTGATGAGTTGGAAGCGCACGCACACACGCACGCCCAACGGCCTGTTTGGAAATTACCAGTTGATGGAAAAGTATCAAAAATTTCCTCTTAAACTCTCAAAACTAAGATCAACACGACGTTTTCCACTTTTCATGTCTTTATAACACCTTAATGAATGCATGCAGCGTCACGCGCACTCAGACTCACCGTGGACGCAGCTCCACCAACTGTAGCTCCAAAGTCGCAGGAGGCCTCGCGACTGTTTGGTGGTTGTGGATCATTTATTTACACCTGAAGAAGAAGGAAAGAAGAAGAAGAAACCTGTAAAATGTCAAAGTTCGCATTATTTTAAACGAAAAAGAAAAGAAAAACAAAATAACCTTTGATTTGAGTTCAGTCATGTTGGGATGTTTAAGAGAAAAGCAAACATAGCGCAGAAGAAATGGCCCAGACCCACCTCCCAGTCTGTTCAGACCAGAACAATTTAGATTTTCCAACAGAAACCACCTAAATGCTTTTAAACGCACAAACAAGCGCATCAGACTTTTAAAAGATCCTATTAAAGAAGCTCCTACAGAGTATTTAGATATAAAGAAGAAGACCAGCCGCACTTCAGGAGCAAATATGACAAATTACTGGTTAAAATCTGCTCTTTAAAAATGCGCAAACGGAATGATTAATGCAACATAAAGGAAACTTGTATTTCTCTATTCATGTGGCTTAAATAATAACTCCTCTCCCTCCTCCTGATGCTGATGCACCATATGTTGAGAGAGCTTGACCTCGTTTCAACCATTGCCATGTTTTTTTTCTTCCTCTCACAATGCAGCCGGTGGAGATGAGACTTGCTCTGAAAACCAACCTTTAAAACATGTAGAATCAGCTGGTTTTAGTGCGCTAAACGATCAGACAGTGACAGTAAACGTGGTGTTGTAGGTCTTTGTAACCAAACAGAAAGAAGGGGGGGGAAAAAAGTGGCGCACTTCGAAAGTTTCCTGAGAAGAAAAACATGGAATTAAATTCATGTCTTCGGTTGATCCAGAAAGTCCCTAAATAAACTGCAGGGCATTTTGTTGGCACGCAGCTCTTCTCATCACGCAAAGCAACTTGTAAGCGTCAATTAGGCTGAGCTGGGGGGTTAATGAAAGCCCTGAGCCTCGCCGCAGCCCCCTGAAAAGCAGCTTTTACTGCAGACCACAATGCCTCTGATAGCACGCCGTTTTACGGCCCTGCATTATGTGGCCAATAAGTTCCCTAAAACCTCACTTAGAGGGGAAAAACGAGTCCCTAAATGCTTAATGCTTGTCTGTCATGAATTAGGGCAAGTTTCTTTTCTTTTCTTTTTTTTTTTTTGGTTTGTTTTTTATTTTTCTAAATCTTGCTGAACTGCAGGACTTTGTTCACATGTTGAATTAGGAGAAAGTTAATGATTGGAATGAGATACAGGGATGGGTCTGCAAATTTCAGTGTTTATAATAAAAACTTCAGGCAACAGGTGAACGTTCATCAATATTAATATGATGTCTGTAAAAGGAATCTAACAATATTTTTTGTTTTATTCACATGGTTATGCAGAAAAGGGTTCGTTTTATAGACATTTTCTGTTATTTTTCTGGCTCCTTGACTAAAATCTCATTTATGAGAAGATAATTTATCTAAAAAAAAAATCACTGGAGAGACAAATTGTTGAAAATTAGGAGGAAAGAAGGCAAAATAAAAAAAAAAAAAAAAGAAGAACTAAAAATGCTAACGTTGAAATGTGCAGCAAAACCAGACACATTTGTCTAATTCTTTTCCAGATGAGAAAAATATCCTGCAGTTTTTATGGCTTTTGTACCAGCGTAGAAATTTATAAACAGGCAATATATAAAGTAAAATAGAAAAAAAAAAGCATATTTTTTATTTTATTATCTTTTATTTGAAGTCAAACTGAGGTGAGAAATGTAAACCAAAGGCCTGACTGCAGCAGAGCTCCCAGCCTGCTTTCATTGCCTCTGCTGCAGTGAAAAATCCCATCCTCAGTTAACAGAACAGACTCTGTAGCAAAACCATATATCAAGGTCGGTGGAATTATGATTTTTTTCCTCTCCGTGATCTTCATTCCTCTCCTAGCTGAAAGAAACAGCCGGCAGAATTCTGCATCTCCGTGCGAAAAGTGCAATAAGCGCTGAAAAGCAGAAGCAGAAGAAGAAGAAAAAAACCCCACACAAGGCTCTTTTTGTGTGTGTGGTGGCCGAGGTTTTATCCCCACATTGCAGAGTGTTGTCTAGCATTACAAATCTTAGCTGCAGCCTGGATGGACATGGGAGGGCTCTGCTGGCCCTGCTCACACTGTTTGCATCCTTTACGCTCTGCCATGCAAATAAGCCCAAAGTGCAGGAGATGGAGGCTTGTTTAAAAGCAAAAGAAGAAAAAGAAGGAAATTAGGGGAGAATTAAGGAGGAAAATGCTGGACAGAGGAAATGAAGAAACGTATGTGACAAGTATGAAGAAGGAAGGAAGGAAGCAGTTTCAAGCAGTTGCATTGGAACCAAAAAAAAAAAAAGAAAAAAGTTTGTGTGTGTGTTTGTGTGCAACGCAGGGAGAAAGGCAGAAGAAGAGAGGGCACTAACCGGCCGTTGGAGGAGTGAGGAATGCCTGGCCCTGGCAAAGGAGAGTGGGGTGGAGGGTGGAGTATGTTAACAGTGCCTCTGCCAGCTGAGCACATTCCCGCTACAGACACACACACAGACTTTTCAACCTACAGATTTTCTCCCAGAAAAAAAGCCTTTTCTACCACAGTTCCGCCCTTACAAAGATGGAGAATTAAATGTGTAAAGCTGCTCCAAAAGAACGCAGAAATGATTGAGACAAAAATCCCCCTGAACAAAAGAAACTCTCTTTTTACTCTTCAGCTGGAAGCAAAAAATGAGCAGGAAGTTGATGCATCACAAAGGTACGGTGGCCCTGAAGGCAAACCACAGCGACAAATGAAAAAAACCCAATCTACTGGAAGGTAGGTACCAGTATGCAACATGTCGTTCTGTCACAGGAAGAATTCAAGAGCTGTGTGTGTGTTTGTGTGTGTCATTGGGTTTTTTAGACGGTGTGATGGCCCACCGGTACCTCTTCCAGTCGATAATGTAGTTGTGTTTTTTTTTTAATTTTATTTGTCCTTCTTGTGTTTTTTTAAATTGTAGTTGTGTTTTTTATTTTTTAGTTTTTTTAGTTATATTTCAGGAACACAAAGTGGAAAATGACCCAAGAACTTTGGTTTTGGAATGCAGAACAATTTATAAAATACTTTGCAAGGTTCTCCATTTATGTGAAGCCCATTTAACAGTAACTTAATCAACACACACACACACACACACACACACACACACACACACACACACACACACACACACACACACACACACACACACACAAGCCAGGATATGTAAGACTGAGACATCATGTGAGTTTTCACTAAAAATCATCCTCAAGGAAAGGAAATATAATTGCTATGATGAACTTATATCTTCCCCGGGGGGAATTTTAGGAAAGCATTTTCACAAACACTTGTAATATATATTTATTTTTAATTTCAAGTCCCTAACATGACATGATAATTGAAGAAATAAATGAAAAACCAGATAAAATCACTGACAAATGAATTTCTGCTGGTTCAACACTACTAAAAGACACATTACACCAACAGGTGTGTGTATTCTGTTGCTTTATAGACAAAGGAAATGAGGCCTGCAGTGTGGAATCTATTTATCTTGCATCATAAAATTATTATAATTCACCACATTTTAAATCAACTACTGTCCTTCAAAGTCCGGCACATTCAGTGTACTCTGAGATGAACACTGAGGCAGGAATTCTGTAAACAAACAGGAAGGATTTTGCATGAAATCACAGATTTGATCATCTTTGAACATATCATGCTTCGACGGACAATGTGGAGTAAAATAAACCTGAACTGCTGCTTTTTTCCACTAAATGAATCAACAGCTGCTCAGCTGTGGGGCCAAACTGAGCAGGAAACACGGTGAGTCACCGAGACTTTTAAAAACAGGAACATTTTCACTGTTTCATGCATGGAAATGTAAAAAAAAAAAAAAAAAAAAAAAAAAAAAGAAAGAAACGGATGCAACCCTGCCTTCCACTTTTACTATTTTCATTAGGGAATAAATAAAGAACTCATAGCAGTGAATCATGGACGGTGATGTCAGCGCTCTCAGTTACATTTCTGTTGAAGCAGAAATGAGTCAGAACAAATCCCACATCCATTCTAGTCGTTGTCAAACTTGGCAGCTTTGTTTGTAAGTTTTCCACGCTTAAAAAATCTGCAGCAGAAATCCAGTGGAAGAGCTTGAGATGTGGAAACTAAGGAGACGTGAGTCATATAATATGATTTGTGTTCATGAACAAAAGCGGACTCTAATTTTATACTTTCACTTCGGTTCAGGGAATTATCTGAACACGTCTTCCATCGATACACTCCTCCAATATATCATCATCCAGCTGCGTCAGTGTGGTCTGGCGTAAAACGCACGAAGCCTCGGGGGGACGTGACACAATGCACGAGAAAAACGTTTGTTTTCTCAAGACGGACCTCACCTTTCCAAGAATTTTGCAGGAATAAGAGCTGGTGTGTGTGTGTGTGTGTGTGTCATTGGGTTTTTAGTCAGTGTGATGGCTTATCTGTGGCCGACAGTGGGTTTAGTTGTGATATCACCCCCACACACACTTACAGAGCGAAGCAGATAAAGCAGAAGCACAGTTATGAATCCTTCATTAGTAAAAACATGGATTACACACAGAGTGACAGTCTCAGTGCAGATCATTTCATTTAAACTCCAACTAAACTTTATATATAAAGATTTATTTGCTGTTTGATTGTATTTAATGATGGGATTTCTTTTTTTTTTAAACAGCTTTTGGTGATGAAACATATTCTATAAATGTGTCCTTGTACGTATTTTTAACTGTTCTTCTTTATGTTTTTGTTCATTTTATTTTTTTTATACTGTTTTTATCCACTTGCTTTTACTGTGCAGCGCTTTAGTCAGCTGTTTGTTGTTTTTAAAGTGCTTTAGAAATAAAAATGGTATGGTAAATGTGAATGAAATAGTTTAGTTTATTTAGGATCCCCATTAGCTGTAGGAAGCTACAGCTATTCTTCCTGGGGTCCGGCATAATTATAACATCAAAACAAAAACTTGTAAAAAAGTTACACAGCACATCAGTTCAATCCTGGAATACAAGATATTTACACATACAAAATCATCTCTTTCCATCCCTTAATGCATGCATATCCATTCATGTGACATTGTATCATGTAAACTATTCATTCACAAAAATATGCTTACTTATAACTGGATATCAACCTGTATATTTGATTACAATATAGTACACCTTTATCCATATTATCAATTAGTTTACTCTATTACACATTTATTTGTATTAAATAAGGGCCAAACTGCTCGTTAGTGTCATTATTATTAAAAATTTCTCCAAAAACACACCCTGCATGTGTGTGTGTGTGTGTGTGTGTGTGTGTGTTCCCAGCAGCTCTTCCTCTTTGTGTCAGTCAGTAAACGTGAGCTGATGTGGGGTCAGCTGAGCTGCAGCCTCCGGTCCGTCCCGGTCGGCGGGTTTGTTCTGGGCCGGGCGGGTCAGCGTGAAGAGGGAGGAAGAGGAGGAGGAGGAGGAGGAGGAGGAAGGGGTTTGAATGGAGGTTGTATGCGCATGTGTGTGTGTGTGTGTGTGTGTGTGTGTGTGTGTGCTCCCCCAGGAGAAAAGAGGACTCCTAATCTGTTTTCCTGGCTCTTCTTTAAAGGGAGAGCAAGACACACTAGAGGCTCCCTCTGATCTACTGCCCCATCCATCCCTCACTTTCTCTCTCTGTCCTCCATCTCTCCGTTCCTCGACTCCATCATCTGTCTCTCGTTCCCTCTGCTTTTAGCCCCCGTTTCCTCGGCCCCCCGTCCCTATGCTCCCTCATCTGTTGTGTTGGCCCACTCTGGTCTTTGTATGGCAACAGCCCTCATCTCCAGATACTGCCTAAGAACTCTGATTCCACTTAATCACTCAGTTTTTTATTAGTTTTCCCTCGCAGGGTATTTTGTGTTCTGTATTGCGTTTATCTATTATGCTGTTTCAGATTTATTGCTTTAGGAGGCAGACTGTGTGGCACACTCCCCACCAATACGGTACACGATGCAGTGATCTCTCTACGTCTGCCCCTCTTTATGCCTGTTTGCTTTCATCCCTTCAAAATTAAATGAACAAATACAGAAGGAAGGGGGGGCAGAGGGGGAGGAGGGGAGCTTCCGCACTCACTCACAACTCTTCTTGTACTTAATTGTGCACTTTTTCTTCTTTTTTAAAAATACTTTTCTCTTATTGGGTGTCTCTTCATGCAGAAAAGACCACAGGGAGGGGTGTGTGTGTGTGTGTGTGTGTGTGTGTGTGTGGCATCAGTTTCTACAACGCTACTCTTCTCTCACATCCATCTGTCCTGGCATCATTCATGCATCTTTAGTTCTCGAATTTCAATATATAAAAGAACGTCCCAGGTATGGCTGTCTCTCTCAGCACAGATGTCTGTCTTAGGCTGATTTTTGTTTCACCAATAATTTGCAGGATATTTAAAGTGGATTAGTCGTGACTGAGCCACCTTCAAATCAAACAAATACTGTTTATTGTTCATTTATTTCTAAAGCCTCCGACAGAAACAGCTGAGGTCATTTTGTTGCCATCGCTTTGCACCACACTCCGAGCTTCTTCTTCTACATAATTAGGAAGGATGGCATGCACGCTCAAAATATTTTGCCCCAAAATGGCGGCGCGTCATCGGGAGCCCTCCATTTTGTTCTGTCGCTGGATCGAGTCTGGATCCTGCACCTGACTCGTTGGAGCAGTGTGTGCATTTGAAAGTACCCTCTCTGTGTGTCCCGCTGTTACTATGCGGCCTCCGTGTGGTTATTGGACACCACCGGTGCTGTTAACCCGCTGCACCAATAGGAAAGGAGCCCCGGTGACCGTTTGCTCCCTCCCAACTCCGCTCCGGTTCCAAGGGCTTCCTGTGACCAGAGGGGGAGAAACTTGGGCACCGGCCATCACCTCAACCAAATCCAGAACCAAATGAGGAGAGAGACTCACAGAAACAGCCAGATAGATGGAGAGAGAAATGGAAACGATGAGCGAGCCAGGATGCTGTAAGGAACAACGGGAGCAAAACTTTTAAATAAGCTCAATTTTTTTAGGCTAAAATAAAAGAAAAGAAAGAAGAATGATTATTTATGATCTCATACCCCGATCCAAATTCACCCGCCTCCCATCCCTCCTTCCCTTCCATTTCCTCTCCCTTCCATTGGGTGGCAACACTTGGTAGGGCACATGGTGAGACAGCTGTTGCAGGGCAACATGGGCATCTGTGGTGCTACGTAGAGGAGATGGTACGGAGGGGGTGTTTATAATGGGGGGGCCCAGACGGCGTAAAGACAGGAAGATAAAAACCCAGTTGCTACGTTTGTGTTCTAAACTTTAAAGAATGATTATTGGATCTTTGGGGAAAGATGGAAAGAGACAAAAAAAAAAAAAAGGAGAGAGAAAGAGACTGAAGACAGAAAACAGGGTTTTGGTTTTTCCCGTCCTCATCATGCCAAGCCCAGGATGAAAAATAGCACCTGTGTTCCAGTCCATGACAGAGACCACATTTGCATAAGAACACAAGGATGGACTGCTCCAAGACTGGAGCGAGCGTCTTCTGCACCCAACACACACACACACACACACACACACACACACACACACACACATCTCCCTTTGCACACTTCTGTCTTTCTCACAAACCAAAACACACACGACACCCTCCTCCCTCTGCACCTTTCTCTTCAGAGGGAATGGGCGTTTTCCCAGGGTTATTAACACATGCCAGGTGCCCTCCTTTCACACACACACACACACACACACACACACACACACACACACACATGCACGTTTACCTCTCTCTCATCCACCCCTCTCCCTCATTTCTCCCAGCACCTACCACACACACACCCTTGCCATTTCTCTCTTTCCCCAAAACGCCAGCGCAGCCCCACCTCGCCGTGCCAAAGTGGGCAGCCTCTGCCTTGGCGTTGCTCGGGCCTTCTGGTGCCCCAGATAGCTGTGTATGTTTGTTCGAGGGTGCATGGGTGTATGAGTGTGTGTGTGTGTGTGTGTTTGTGAGTACTGGCCCAGCTCTTTGCGGACACAGCCAGCCCTTTAAACTGTGTCAAGGCTCCAGATGCTGGGAGAGACTGGGATTAACACAGGCGTTTGTATGCACACATATACATGCATACATACAGACACACACGATATTCTCCAGGCCTGTGGATTGCATCATTCATCCCACGCTTTGTCTCACATGTTCTGACTGAAAAGTGACAAAGAAAATGAAAATAAAGCTTCATTTCCTGTGAAAATCAAGCTTTTTTTGTTAAAAAAAAAAAAAAAAAAAATCAAAAGCTGCAAACTCCTGTCGCTAATAAAATGCTGGATTAGTGTGTGAGACAGGATACAAAGGTAGCAGAGATCCTATAGCAGACCAGCGAGTCCTGGCAGTGCTCTGAGACGATGAAACCAATGCCAGCAAAGCACCTCGGAGAGTGGATTTGGATTAGGCAAACATAGAATAGGACCTTAGAGACCTGACATACACACACCCCTGTGTCCGTACACTGGTCCTTTAGCAGCATGCCACTACCCCGAGGGCATAAATGCACACACACACACACACACACACACACATAGGCAAACACGCAGAGACAGAGACGAATACCAACCAAGTGTCCACCTACTCTTTCTTTCGTGGCGTGCCACTGCCCTGAGGGTATGCAGATATGCACACACACACACACACATTTGCTCAAACACACACCAGGATGCACATTCCACTGGTGGTTCGGACCTCAGCTGAGTGCAGTTAGGAGCACTGAAGTGATGTGAGCGATGGTGAATTCAGAGAGAAACCAGCAAAGGCAACAAACTACTAATTACAAGTATAAAAGCACATGTGTAAAAAAAAAAAGTGAATGAGTGAATGTTTTCTTCCAGTGTTGGGTCTCTCCCTCCATGCGTCTTGCTGAGCTGCAGTTATGCTGCCAGTTATGGAGTGTTTGCCATAGTGGGGAAATGTCTTGGCACCATGCCCTAATTTAGGGGAATTAAAAAGCACTAGACAGGCCCCTTTGTGGCACCGTGCGCCTGCTTTAATCTCCCCACGCCTCAGCGGGCACCCACAGCACCAGGAGCTGGCACGCCGCCCACATGACCCCAGGCAATATGGAAATCGCCACCGAAAACCCTAACTAAGCGCCGAATCCTGCTCCGTTGCACAATGTACACAACACAGAGACATGCGCACAAGTGGAGCCATCACTCACACACACACACCCACACACACACAGAGTGGTGCAAAAAGGGGCAACTCCCAGTTCACAATGGTGCTTTTCACAGCGCGCTCTCTCACACATACTTACACATGATTAAAAACATGAAAAAGTACCTGCAGGCTGCATGCGTGTGCAGAACTGAAACATGGGTCCATGTACTCGCACACGCTTTTGGTTGTTTGAAAAGAAAAAAAAAAAAAGGCCACATGGGCTTGAAATGAAATACTGCTGCTGTTGTCGCTGCTGGCATGAACACACTCACTTTTCCACACGTCCAAACTTAGCGTGCTTTCTTTGAAGCGTAGGTGAGGGTAATGCTTGTCATGAGGTCATCCATCAGGACTAATGAAACTGGCAGACCCTGACACCGTCTCACTGGGCAGCACCGCTGGCGCCGCAGGCCAACCCAAGGAGAAATGGATTGATTCAGTCACACAACCAGGGTATATATATATATATATATATATGCACATGCACGTAAACACACATACATATTGCTGCAGAGTGTAAGAAGACATACATTCGGTGTGTTTGAGCATATTTGTATGGAAAAATTGCAAAAAAATCACCCGTCGGCCTGCAGCACATGACGCCAGACTCCTCGGACACAGATGAACAATTCTAAACTCCTCATCAATGGTAACCTTTCCTGATCCACAGCAAAGTGTTGCACCATCACAACCAGTTAAGGTGGATTTAGCATCTCAGCTGCTAATTTCAATGAAGGCGCCATTAGCGAGCCTGCTGACCCTCCTCGCTGCAGGTTCACACTGTTCCCTTCCCTAAAACAAAGGCCCGCTCTGGTCCTGGAACAGGATACACTCCCATCCCTCTCTCTGTTTCCTTTCCCTGCTTGCTCCTGCTCTCTATCCATTTGTCTCCCCACTGGTTTCACTTAATAAGCTTCAAAGGTTTCTGGGCAACATGCTTTTCAAAAAAAAAAGTTACCATGGCATTTTTTTGGCTCACGGCATCTTCCCTCTTGCTGAGGATATGGGGTTGCCATGACATCACTTGGCACATTATACAGCATACAATTGTGTGTGTGTGTGTGTGTGTAAGTGTGTTTGAGCACGCATGTGTCTGCGTGCACTTGACGGACATTATGTGCCAACCTCGGCTAAATGCTCAGACACTGGTGGAAAACCGAGCAACAACGCCTCGAACATAGTTCAAGGTTTGTTTTTTTTTCTGCCAACTTACTGTTACAGACCTCGACACACACACACACACACACACACACACACATTTCAAAGCACTCTAATCTCCTCTTCTGTTTAGAAATATAAATATAAATCAGACAATTAATGAAAAAAAAAAGTGAGTCTTGGAAGTTTGTATTTCATCTCGCTGTCTCAGAGCTGAACATAAACTAAAAACAGAACATGTGTTTGGCTTCGACATATTATTAATAAACTCAGCAACAGAAGATCTGGCTAAGAGGAACAGCATCCATGCACTTCCTGTGAGTACATTCTGTGTTTGTTTTGGTTAAACTTACCCGTGAGAGTCTCCAATCCAAGTGCAAACTTTAAAATTGGCGGTGGATTTCCACGGATGGTTAATGTTTTCATGCTGGCATCTTTCTTTGTTTCTGCTCATGCTTGTGAGGGTGACTTTGAATTTGTTTTTGTGCCTTCAGATTGTGCGCTCTGAAACTTGTCATTTCCAATATCCGTAATGCACGCAGAGGATGGTGATGCATGCAAAGGTTAACACCATAGGTTACTTTTGAAGAAAACTGCTACTCAGATGGCTCAAGAAAACAATAAAAACAAAAGAAATAAAACAATATTTAGGTGTAAAAAGTAGAATTAATATAATATTTTAATTAATTTTGTAAATACTCATAAAATATTCATGCAAATAGCAATAAAACAATACACTGATTGGTACGAACAAAATATTTAAAAGTGGCAAAACAATAAAAATGAGCATATTGAACAAATTGCTGCACAAAAAGTTGAATGAACCGAACACAAGCTCTCTCTTTTTAAAGCCTCCTGTCTCCTCTCCTAGCAGGACCTGAATGGTCTGGGAACCACAAGCTACTCTGCAGTCTGTAGGCGAACAGTCTGCACGATCTTTATTGTAACATGGAGCAATGCCAGTAAGAGGAGGATTTTTAAGTTTTATTCTAAACTTAAAGCCGGAGTCCAGAGGCCAAACAGGTCCTGGAGGTCCCAGTCTGCGCTTAAGTTTCATTGTTTCGGATCAGCTGAAAGACTCGGGGGGGGGGGGTTATTTGCAGTATAGTTCAACCTCAACAGGACCAGTTTCTCAATAACACTTTGAGGATTGATGCTCCTTTTGATTATTTTATACAAAAACAGGCCAATATTGGGCCTAACTGTGCGCTTTATGCTCTATAAATTCAACCCGCAGCATGTTAGGATTGTTATTTTCATGCTTTCTGCAGTCACATGGCTTTATGGATTGGATTGCCTAAAAATGAAGCTGTGATTATGTGGTCTGACTTTTTGCAGTTCATCTCCCTCTGCAGTTTGAGCCACTATTGTTAAAACTGTTTCGGAAGGCCGGAGCACCCCCCCCCCCCCCCCCCCCCCCCCCCCCCCCCCCACATGTCAGCATGCTCCATTTAAGCTGATGAAAGATGCCTCCTATCTTACAGTTTGCCTCCTAAATCCTTTTTCACCCGGAAATCCATGTGTGTGGGGAAAGAAAGAAGTTCTTTTGGTCGAATTATTTTAAACTTTATTTTAAAGAAATGTCCTGCAACTCCTCTCTTCCACTGTTCAGGCTGTACATCTGTTCAATCCTATAGAATCGTATCCCTCTAGTGGCCTCTAGTGGTTTGCAGTTGATGTTACGATGATGATGATGAGGAGGAGGAGGATGATACATTTTATCAAGAGATTTTTGGACCTGTGGTTAATATAATGCTCGTATTTCATAGCTTAGACTCTAGTTAATGTTGTCTAAGATGTCAGAAAATGATTAATTTAATATATTAAATGTGGTGGAAAATATAATTTTTAATCAAACTGGTAATCAAAAAACAGAAAACAGACTTTTAAAGAAAAAAAATAACTTTTTTTCATGATATTTCAAAACCATATATTTTCATAAATAAGGATCTCTTTAATTTTCACTGACATTTGAGTGTCAGTTATTATTTTACACACCGACCTGTACAGTTCAAGTTGTGTCTTATTATATAATCTCATTAAAACAAGGTCTCATGATCACCAGCTTCACCGCGATGGAGATATATTTGTGACGCATTCACATTTCAGCAATATCAAATTACAAAATAAAAATAATTATATGTTCTTACTGAGCTCTACAAACAAAAAAAGTCTCTGAAATATATTCTATTAATCATTCAAATTGAAAGATTGTTAAAAAAAAAAAAAAAAAAAGCAATTATGTGAAAAAAAATGTAGCAGAGGGTGTTTGGATTCAGTTTGCTGGACTTGAGTTTTGTAATTATCTAAAAATACAAAAGGTTGGTTGTATCTGATGCTGTCCAAGTCTGTGTTCTGGTTTGCTGCAAGTATAAAAACAAATGATTCAAGTTCTTCTTAAATAAAACCTCATTCTGCAACCACAGAGGACGTGCTCATGCTAAGTTTTCTGCAGCTTTGCTTCACCACAGCAATAAAACAGAAAACACCCATGGAGTCTGGGTCATATAAGTTGCCTTCTTTCATAAAACAAAACAAAACAAAACAAAAAAATCCCTCCCTGGGAACTGGAGCACAAGTTTAATAGTTTTTCTTATTAACCAGTACAACTGCTGGGAGCCAGAGAAATAAAACGCTGTTTGCCTGAAGAACTTTACCGCCGAAGGAGCCAAAGCTCCAGCACCAGAAAAAAAAAAAAGAAGCTTTTTCTTTTTCTCCCCTCACATCCAAAGTGGACTTATTATGTTACTGATGGCAGAATTCCCAGTGTGGAATTAGGACTCTGAGCTCCGATAACGTTCCTGAATCCCAGCGCAGCCCTGCTTTTAACTGGTGGTGGTCACACACTGCTTTCTGTCTCGCCCCCAGCCCAGGAATTAGGCCGCGATAGGGGGACGACTTCAGATTGCTACTGTTTCCTGAGCTGCTGGGGAGGGAATATGTTTCACCTTCTTCTCTTTGTGACATGAAAAATGATTGTCGTTGGGTTTTCTGCGTCTGCTTTCCCATGAGTTGACCTTTTTTCCTCTTAAAACACTTATATTTGAACTGACTCTGACTTTATTTCTCAGCGCGGTCCCACCTGGCCTGCTTCATCTTGTGTAGATTATGAGTTGGCTGTGATGAAGAGGGGTAATCAAATCATGCTGCGGCTGCTGAGGGGGGGGGGGGGGGGTTATTGCTGAGTGTGGGAGAAAACGGGCTGTACTAAGTGTGTGTATGGGTTTGATAGCAACAGAGAAAGAGAAAATGGCGTTGTAACAAGCCAAGTTAATAAAGGGAAACTATTAGGAGATAATGGATTGATATGGCTCACAGATTTGAACGCTCTTGTCTGGCTTAAAGAAATTCCCTTGGCTGCATCAGCTTCACACATAAGCACATATAGATGTGTACATTCTCATTACAGCGGTCTCGTCGCTTCCCTCGGGCTCTCCTGACAGGTGTGGCTCCCACACACAGACACACATAGATAAAAATTCACACACACATACACACAAACCAGCCCTACAGGGCATTTTCTCCTATCCTGGAACTGCACAATGGGGACTTTGTACACACCAGCCCAACCGCCTTCCAGCACATCTCTCTTTAAATGGGAGATTATGCAAATGAGCTCACACCACCATAGCACCCCACATGTAAGTGCATTCACTGAAATCTATAGACCGTCTAAGGGAGCACGTATGGGAGTCAGCACATGGATGCTTCTGCACACTGTGAGACGGATGTGGCCTAAATACGCGGTTGACATCCAAGATGTTTAAAGCACACTGGGATATTTCTTCTTTATGTCAGATGCTCAACCTTTAGAAATCCTTTCACCTAAAATATGTCTGGGAAACGTCTCCTCACACCGGTTGAAGTGTTTCTCTGGCTTGCAGCTGAATGTTTCAGCTGAGAAAACAAAAGGTATTAGTCTGATCTGCAGCAGCTGTGAGCAGGCTGACAGAGGAGGCCTTACAGTACGCTGCTGGGAGAACTAGTCAAAAAAATGCACCTTTAAAGCAGTCTTGTTTTAGGGTGGGGAATGTAGTGGATGAATTTTTCAGATCTTTTAGTTTAGTTGCAGAGAAACCAAATCATGCATTTAAATAAGTAATAAAGCAAATAAGAAAAATAGCAGATTTATTAATGTAGAAAACAGCTCCTCACAGTGTTGCATCATCGTATGATTCATTCATAACTACGTTTTGCTGTGATTATATTAAGATAATGTTGTGAGTACTAGTTTTTGCAGCAGGTAAATAATTGTTTTGTGGTGTTAAGAAGGTTCAGAAGTGATTCTGTATGTTTTGAGGTTTGTTAACAGAAAATACAGCTAACCCCGACCTCTGAAGTTCTTTTCTCCTCTTTATTTATAAGGTTTCTTTTATTACTATTTACTCTTAATCTTTTTATCTCCAGTGTTTTCTTCACTGGGATCCTCCATGCCTGCTGGGTTTGCTGGGTCACGGCTGCTGTAACTGGTTGGTTGCTGGGTTCCAGTCAGTTCCAGTGCTGCAGACTAACGTGGGACCCGGCCAACCGTGATTGGGGTGTTTCCTGAGGTGGCGGCCTCTGTGGTCATGGGAAGGGCGGTACTCTTCTTCTTCTTCTTCTTCTTCTTCACAGCAGAATCAAACCTGATATGAGGAATTATATATATGAATATATATGAGTTTGTTTCTGTAAAATGGGATTGTTTCAAGGGCCTTTTTGTGTGCTTTCTCTCTATGAGTGTGTGAGTGCTGATAAATGAATAGGTGTGTGTTTTTTATCTGGTTAGACATAAAGGCTTGTTCTTAATTTGACATTTGAAATGATTTTCATTTGATATTTAATCACTGCTGTGATGATGTAAAGACATCTGAGCTGCTCTTTGGTATGAAGAGTGTCATAAAAATACATTTTGATCTGATTTGATGATGTTACTTTGTAAGTCTGATATGAAAATCATCCATATCTGTCTGATAAATGTCAGGGAGGTAAATAAAGGACAAAAATTCTTTCTGAAATGTTGGAAGGTAAAAGTTAACCTGAACAAATGAGACAGAATTATCTCCAAATCACACCTGATTGTAGTAACTACATCCCCCCACTGAACCTGTCTGCTACCAAAACCTTTAACTTAATGTTTATTCTGCTTGTGGGCGAAGCAGAATAAGAGTGAGGGGAACAACATGAGTGAGCCTGACGTCTGACAGAGACACCAGGTTAATTTAGGACCTTTTAATAAGCGCCAGGTGAGCAGAAGTATGAGAACACCTTCCTCATTGCTGCACAGCCTGCTCATACATACACCGTGGAATTGGTGCACAGACAGAGTAGAGGTGTGGATTCACACACACACACACACACACACACACACACACACACACACACACACCGCAGGTTTGTGACATACAGCAGTTTCAGGTCCGGGGTCAGGCCGGGACACAGGTTACCACAGGGTTAAAGCCTCTTGCACATGAGGAAAACAGCAGAAACAGATTTAAGGGAGAGATGTATGCCAAGAGTGCCATCTGTTTTAGTCCCCCCCCCCCCCCCCCTCTCCTCAAAACACCCAGTTTCCACGGCTTTCGCCATCTTTGTCTTTGTGCACATTCCCCTCTTCCCATCTCTCAGAAAAGCCACAAACATATTTAGTCAGCAGCTAAATATCACTGTTGGTTATCTGAGCGCCGCTCCACTGCTGATGATAAACTAAGATGGGAAAGATATGAGGACCAGCGTGGGGGTGATGGTGGGAAGGGGAGGCAAATAAGTTCAGATCTGGCAACCGTCTCAAGTGTAATGACACCTCCATCTCTATGGAAAACCATCCCCTTTTGTCTTCACTTGCATGAAAGCTCTTTCTTTTTTACTGTTTTGTTCCCAGAAAAGCCATGGAACATTTGCCAACATTTTTAAGAGCTGCGAAAAGCAGGATTTTTTTTTTTTTTTTTTTAAGTCTTCCACCTCGCAGGTGTTTCTTTTTAAGGCGTGCTCGACAATGCCAAGCTCGTCTTGGCTCGTCTTGAATGCCGCAGGCCTTGGGGGGGGGTGGGGGGGGGGGGGGGGGGGGGGAGAAGAGGGGTAAAAAAAACAAACAAAAAAAACAAAAAAAAAAAAGAGGTTAGAGAAATCTTATTGATTAGCAGTTGTCGCTTCCCTTTTCCTTTTCTTTATCTGACAGTGGCTCTCTTTCTTCTGTCAAACTCAACTCCATCCTCTCCATGCACTTTTTAAATGCTGATAGGTGGGGAATAAGAAAACATTTTCAGGACAGGCCAAGAAAATAAACGGGGCAGAATAAATTCAACTTTAGCATAAAACTCTGCTGGAAGTGACTGAAGCGCTCCAGAACAAAGCTAAACTGTGTGTTTGTGCAAAAGTTTACCCATGAGACTCTCAAAAATAAGAAACTAAGGCATAATCTAAGAAATGTCAACAAATAAAACACTTTAAAATTAAATAGATGCCATAAAAAACTTAAAAAATGTAAAAGAAAAAGAGTGATAAGGATCAGTCTTATCTTGTTTGATTAGTGAATGTGGTTAATTGATGCGATGCCCAAAACTAGATCAATTATTATTTAATAAAAATGTAGAGTCTTCATGTGGCGTGGACTTTAAGATCTGAGGAAACTAAGGTGAGCCTGATGTGCAAAAACACAACAAGATAAAATAGCATTTAAAAAAAAGAAAAACTGAACTTGTAATAGTAGAAAAATTGGTCTTTTTTTTAAGTGAAATTTTGAGCATGTGTGACAAATGTCTTCTCAAAACAATTAGCAGAAAAAAGAAGCAACAAAACCACTTGAGAGAAACAAAAAAAGAAAAAAAAGACTCAGATTGCTGAATTAGCCCATGCAGAAAACACAGAATAAACAGGTGGAGTGCCAAGATCAGTGATATGCCGGCTGCATGGATGGGATGGGAAGGTGGGGGGAGGGGGGGGAGGAAAGAAGAGAGGGAGAGAGAGAGAGGGATGAAAAGAGGGAACGGGAAAAAAGTGCCATCTGCTTTTTAGGGATGAGGAAGATAAAAATTAGAGAAGCGCTCAGAGGCAGAATGTTAGTATAGAGTCAGGGTGTGAGAGGGCCCTGCATACAAGGGGTGAGGGGGGGGTGGGGGGACTACAAGGGGTACGGCGAGGTAAGGGGGGAAAGGGCAGATAAGAGGGAGGTGGACAGATGGAAGACAGAGATGAGAGAAGGAGACAGAGAGGGAAGGGAAGAGGAGCAGAGATTGGCTCTGGCAGCTGAGTGAGCGCGCTGGGCAGGCGCACATCAGGAGGGGACATGACTCGACATGCCGGCTCGGCCCAGCTGGGTCAACGCCGCGCACTGCCATGTTGTTTTGGCTTGGTGTTCTCCATACTCACACACACACACACACACATGCACAAGCCGACAAATAAAACCAGCCCCCCCGCCCCAACACGCAGATCCTTCTTCCTCTCTCCACGTCTCATATCGCCACGCACACCCCACTCACAGGAAAAACACACACAAGCTCACACCCAAAATGCCATGGTTTTGGCGCGTGCCGGCCAGGCGGGCAAGGGCCCTGGACTAATGGAAACGCCAAACTCGTTACTCTAACGCTGGGTGACAAGGGCACCTTGGGCTGCAGATGTTCCTGCTGATGACAGATGGAGCCTGGCACTGCCAGGGGACAGTGGGCCAGGCCTGCGCCAGCTCCATGCCACCTGCACCCCTCCTCTGTACCCCTCCACACAAACATGCACAGACTCCCCCCCTTTTCCTCATTTGGCCTATCTCTCTTGAACACTGGTGCACCGCTTCCCCCCACCCTCCTCCTCCTATGTGCAAGTCTGTCCCCCTCACCATCACTCTTCCTCACACATTGGGATGATACTCTTCCTCCTTTGCCCACTGTGAGGATGACTACACACACATATCTATGACACTGGCAGGAGCTGCTGGATGAATCTGGGAATGATCCTCGGCAGCAGGAGCATCAACTCGATGCTTTCCGAGCAGCATCCAGCACCAGGAACTGTTTTGCTCGCTAACGAGCGCCGTGACAAAACGAGCAAGCGGCGTTGACCGCCACACGTTCTGTAACTGTTTTATCTGATGGCTGACTGTAATCTACGGCCATTTTCTGCTCAAAAAATGGATTCCAGATCAGCTAATGCATGATGGAGACTGCGTAATGATACCATTTATCTTCATGGAAGTGGTGACAGTCTCCTGGAGGTGATTCATCGGTCTGGCTCAAAAGACACAGTCCACCAGGATAATTTGCTTGCTGCTGTTGGTAGCCAGATTACCAAAGTGTTCTCAGCTGTAAATCTGATGACGAGGATGATGGTGGCTTTTAAAAATGCGTCTGCTTTAAGCTCACTGTCTTGAATGTCGCCAGTTATGCTTCTCAAGTGACTAGAAAAAGATCCTAGCATATTCCCCGGCAAGGATTTTCTCATATTTATCATTTTTAACTTCATTTGTCAGATTAATTCTAACAAAATGTCGCAGAAGAAATGAAGGGAACTGTGCCGAAGCAGAAAAGGACGACGTGCACGGATAGCTAAGATCAAAGCCTTTTTCTCACCGAAAACGTGATGAGATTCTGGAAAACCATCCAAACGGCCTCGCCAGCAACAAATCCAGGCACATCGTCTGTCAGTCTCTGGTTCCAAGTGTTGAAAGTACACCAAGACACCAGAGATTCATATGCTTGCTGCTTCATAAATTTTGATAAATCTAACCAGGCCCGGTAGCCAAAGTTGTGTCTCCAAGTTGGCCCGGAGTGGTCTTTCCCACTGTTGGGATTTGTAGACCTCGCATTTTGACATTGAGTTCTTATGGAAGTCCTGTAACTGCAGGAGAACAACATGCATGGTCCATAATCAAAGTTTCATGGGAGCTTGTGACTTGTCAGAGTAAAACCCACTTCTGAAGAGCCAGCTCTGCAGTGTAGCTGTTGTCACGTGGGAGCCTTTTTCTGTGCTGTAACCCCCCTCCCCATCAGACTCACCCCTCTTACATCAAGCCTACCCCCACCTCCATTTGCCCACTTCATCCAGAAACCATGTGTGGCATGTCATTTCAACTCCCTCCACACTGAAGAAGGGCCCCTAACAAAACAAAACAATTATCTCTCCCCTCATTAGGACCTGGCTTGCATCCTCTCTCCCTCTCAAACTCCCCTCTTCCTCCTGCTGGACCAAGCCTTCGCTCTCCCCCCTTTTCCGTAGCAGTCTGTGTGACAATAAGTTGAGCTGAGGGTCTCTTAAGTGCTTCTGGAGTGGAGCGTTTAGCTGATTTTAGCCTTCATGATTCTTTTAAAGGCCTCCGTCGGAACAGTGGCGCAGGACAGTTGTGGCAAAATGAGGAGCTGCTCAAAATGAGGAGAGAGGAATGAAGGGTTGGGGTGAGGTGGGGGGAGGCAGGAGAGCAAAAGTGGTGGAAGGGATGATTGCATGTAGTGGTATGAGGTGGGCGCCGTTGTGCGCGGCTGAAGAGGACAGGGAATGGATGGGCTGGCAGTGGGAGGGAGAACAGGATCCACCATGCCAGCTCTTAATTACTTTAATTGAAGTCATTAGCTAAGTGAGCATGAGAGACATCACCTGCATGGCACGCAGGACCGCACCTGCCACGGTGACATCGCTATTATCATCACACCCCAGCGGAGGGGTTTGCTGGTCGCTCAACATTCATAACAACATACAAAGAGGTACAAAACACACAGATATCATCAACTGGATACCTGTTAATGTGTAGGTAAGCAGCCACTGGGCTTCGGTTATCAGTCAGCCTAGAAAATTGTTTTAGAAAATTTAATTCAGTTCAATTTAACTTTATTTGTATAGTGCCACTTCACAACAATGTTGTCACATACACATCATTTCAATCCAATTCATACATATCCTATAATAGAAACCAACTGATTGCATCGAGTCATGACTTGGATCCAATCCCCCATCCTGAGCTGCATGCGGTGACAGTGGGAAGGAAAAAACTCCCCTTTAACAGGAAGAAAACCTCCGGCAGAACCCGGCTCAGGGAGGGCAGCCATCTGCCTCGACTGGTTGGGGTGGAGAGGACAGGAAAGACAGATCAACATGTACAACTGCACTTATTTAAGAGGAAAACATGAGGAAAGTGTGCTTAGCGCCCAGCAAGCGGCAACCTCAGGTGGTTAAAAGCGAAGCCGATGTGGAAGTGCATTAAATTGCAGTTCTCCCTTCATCCGCTAGGAGCTCCAAAACAGAGCAAACCCCTATAGACGCCCATGTTAAAAAGACCAACTTCACGGCAGGAATAAACATGTTTACAGCCTGGTTCAAAAATCCATTTTAGGTTTAATAGGTCAGGTTTACCTTCATGACAACTGCGGGGGGAATTCATTTTTCTCAAATTCGCCCGTTTAAAAGTAATTTAATCTCGAAGTTTGGCATATTAAGGGGCGTGTCCTTTTGATTGACAGGTACCAATGTCTGGCTTCAAGTCAGAAGAACGTAGAACAACCGCGGTTTTTAGCCGGTTAACAACGTGACTTAGCTTTAGCCACCTTACCTCTGTTAGCTGGTTAGCTCCCGTTATCTCGGGGTTAGCTTGGTTAGCTCTTAGCTACAGAAAGCTCGGAAATCACTCGATGTCAATCATCCACCATGACGCACACGGCTGCCCTCTCAGCTGCACCTCTTTGCCCATATTTGTATTTTCCGGGTGAGACGATGCGCATGCCTCTGCCAAGATGGCGACGGTAGGAACCGCCCACCGAGCTTCAGTTCAGCTCTTCAGAAACCTACGGGTGACGTCACAGAGGCTCCGTCCATCTCTTTATATACAGTCTATGGTGCCCAGCTAATTACCGTACATTCTGGACTATAAGACTCACTTAACACCTTAAATTCTCTCAAAAATGCGCCTCATGTATTAATTAATTCTAGTTGTGCTTATTGAACTTAAACTATCTTATGTGGCATCGGCGCTGAAAAAACTGTTGAAATGTGTTTGTATGACTTTGATAAGCTAGGAAGCCGCAACGCTTCGGGGCATCATGGCTGTCAGGAGCCTCGTGGAGTAATACATACTGTGCTTCCGCTTCAACATACTGGTACCGGTTTACTGCATGGGACCATGGAATAAACGCATTAAACAACTTGGACCTGTGCATTACACCACAACGCTTTACGACACAGATCCGAGTTTAATCCATTTATACCACATTCTCACACAGTAAACATTTTATAATGTTTATTTCTTTTTACAAAACTTGCTAAATATGCTGAAGTTTAGGAACTATTTTATGTTGGTCTCGATGTAGTTTTAATGCAAAAACAACTGTTGTCAAGCCACAGCGTGTTTCTTTTATTCACCTGTAAAAAGCCAGATGATCTAAACCAGCTGATTAACATGTTGCTATGGTGACGCCCCCAACCCAGTAATATAAAGGTGATTTAACTTTCTGAGCTATGTGTGCATTCAAACAAAAATAATGCACGCCAACTGGCTCTAGAATTATCACTGACCATGATGAGCTTGTAACCCGGTGCACCTTATGTTTCAAAATAGATGTGATATTAAAAGATCATTGAAAAAATGGTAACTAAAATTGATAATGGAAAGTTTAGGATGAAAGGTTTTAATTTACACAAAAGTCAAGACCCCCTGTTATGACACTGGAAACTGAATTCTGTTGCTTCCTGGTTTTAATAAATGATAAAGATGGATGGTAGTGCTAGCTAAGATCAAGACCTACGTTTTGTATCTTGTAAATGATCAATGTTAAAAGCCAGGAGGAAAGACCCAACTGCAGAAAACCAGGCAGGGAAACGTACCTGGATTTATAAGAAAAGGCACTGCTGTCGTTGGAAAACACAAAAGCAGATGATACGAGGAAGAACCAACAACAGTCTGCAGACAGACGAGGATCTGATGAGCCAAAGAATTTTATACTGGATGGAGCTAAATGCAGAACAGGTGTGATAATAAAACAGGACTACCAGACATAAATGTGAATTTGTAAGGTTAGTTTATATGTTGATCGACTTTTCTGAGCTGCTTTGCATCACAAGGATTGAAAGAATATGAAAAAAATATTCATCTCACTGAAAGAGTTCCCACAAGAGGAGAATATGAGGTTCCTCATAGAGGCACCTGTAAGAAGACAATACATCACATCATACAAAACACTTAAAACTCCATCTTAAAAACGGGCTTTTAGCCATTTAAACCAGTTGTCAGAGCTCGATACGTGCGCTGTGTGCGGTGCACTTCTGCCTTGCTTTGTGTTTCAGTCTTGATTCCTGTTAAATCTTGGTTGCTTATCTTGTTTACATAAATGCACTGCATGCACACATGTGTCACACTCTCTTTATTATTGGTTTGTAGATGTTATTTAATTAAATTTTAGTGTAATTTTATTACATGCTGTATTCCTGCTTTTTGCTCTTTAAATCATGCATCTTGTATAATATCGACTACAACCAGATTGCACTTTAGTTTTTATGTTTGTGGCCTGTTCTTATTATATATTGCTGGTTTTTAACTTTTGCCTACTGAGGGACAATAGATATAAATTAGCAGTAATGATAACTTTACTTTACTATTTTTTTCTCTTTTATTACTTGTGTTCATTAATTTTTGTTCCGTATTAATCAAATAAGAATACTTTTTACCTGATGAACCTTGTGTTTATTTGATTAAACTGTTTTTTTTTCAAGGTTTATTTAAAAGTGTGATTAAAATGTATTTTAGTTATTTTTCTGGACACTGCTGTAATGATTTTAATGTTTTATATGAAAAACCTTGAATTGTTTTGCACGTGTAATGTGTATCGCCAATAAACGGCTCTTATTTTGCTTTGCCTTTCACATTTCTTTTTGGCTCTTTGATGGAGTCTCCAGCTTTATTTATGCCTTCTGAAGTGTCTCATAATTTTGTCCTCTGTACAAAAATAAAGCTTCAACTTTAGTGACCTCATCTCCAGCTTTACTCTGAGATCTAGGTTTCACGTTCTTGCCACATTTCTCACTTTGGCCTTTACCTTCCTGCACACTTATCGGTTAGTTCAGTTGCAGCCGTCATCTTTAGTGCCGCAGGCTGATGGCATGGAAGTAGATTTGGCCACTCGAACCAAACTTGTTTGTCTTTCCAAACCTCTGCATTTCCGTTTTTACACCTGTTTTCCTGGTCAGATTATCTGACCAGCAGTACAATCAGCTAATTCTTTTAAAAACATTTAAAACATGTTAACTTTCTCTCACGACAACAGGGACGTCTAATTTATTTCTCTTCCAATGCTTGATACCTTCTGCTTTGAGGGAGCTACGTTACATCTGAACTACATCCATCCATCCTTTTTCCATTACATATAGTCCAATCAGAGTCGAGAAGCCGAGTTGTATCTCTGCAGTTAGCAGGTGAGAAGCAGGGTACATTATGGACAGATCTCCAGTCCATTGCAGAGCGTAGAACTAAATGCTTTTTTAAATAAAGCTAATAAATAAGCTTTAGCTAAACTAAAAGCTCTGGTAAGACAGAAAAATAAACCGTGCTCTTCTGCTAGCTCAGGATGACAGATCTTAATTCTGTTGTCTTCTCTTTGACTCTATTATCAGATCCACAAACATCTACAAAAGTAAGCCGTGTATTTGCTCATTTTACTCCATTTTACTCTACTAAATATTAGTTGTGGTTCTGTCTGTTGTGTGGTGGTACCAGATCCCAAAACTACAGGAAGATTTCATCGAGTGACAAACTTTGATGTTGCTAGGGCTACACCTATCTTTGTTCTCCACAGCACCCAGCAGACTGCCTGGCAGGTGGGCTGGTGGCCAGGCAGAATGGCAGTAGGCTGGCAGGCTTAGCCCGGGGCATCATCTCCAGCCGAGCCAACTCTGACCAGCTGGTCCACACTAACACCACACAGTGAGTCTGTACCGCCGTATCAGAGGGGAGGTAGATGTTAGATGTGGAACAGACACCCTCTCACCTTGAACCTGACACCTACAGCAGTAGATCTGGCCTGGTAGGATTTAGGTGAGAACGTTCTGTCTCACCGGTGACTTAACTGGTCATCGTGAACTTTCAAATATTTATCCTGGCAAACCCGACTGTCGACAAGATTTGTTTTCAGGGAGTGCATAAGGGACCCCTGTTCATCCTTTCTAGCTGATGCCAGATCCAATGTCGAGTCCGGTCCAAAGTATGATGATGGTTAAGCTCCAACTGGGCCCCGAGTGGCTGAGGAAAGTCTGGAAGACCTTTTTCTTCTGGTGCTGTGCAGCTGATTAGTTAGCTTAGAGCTCTTAGGGTGTAAACGCAGTCTGACGAACAGGAAATCAGGACTTCAGGCTCAGCCGTCCCTTTTGGTGCATAAAAGCTTCGTTTGTGAGTAAAACTTCTAAATAACAACTAAAAATCTATAAAAACACACAATATACCTAAATCAATCTGATTTTATTGAAGTGCGCTCATCCCACGCATCTTCCCAGCCGTTTCCACGTCTGACAGTTAAAAGGCTTACACACACACTCGCTCACACACACAGTGAAAGAGCAGGCAGCTCATTGTGCGTTTTAAAGCGCTAACTAGGCCGCTTAGCACCCCGTGACGCTGATCTGATCCCTGAGGCGCTGAACTTGGCAGCAGGCCCTCCTTCTTTTGCTTCTTCCTTTCCCCTCGCCATGGGAACCAGGCTATCCTTAATGACACAGGAGTGCTCCGTTGGATCCCACAAAATGATGGGGGCTAACATCTGTCCTGCTAAGTGGTGCACTCTCTTGTGCACCTTGTTTGTTCAATCAACAGCCATCTTCCACCTCCTCTCTTCCTTCCCTCCTTTTTTTTCTTGTTTTTATCTGTTTTACTGGTGTATTTAGAGACAAGTCAGTGAGGTCATGACTTTTTTCTTCTGCGACAACTTCATCATAAAGGACACATTACAGGTTCATGAGCAGTAACGACTGAGATATATGACCATTTATTTCATAGCCTTGAATATATTTTCCAAGCATTCCTCCCTTTTACGTGTGGAATGTGAGATTTAATAAAAATGAAAGACAAAACTGAATTTAATCGCCGCTCTATGAGCCAATCCCACCTCTCATCCCTCTACGTGTTTAGCAAGAATACAAGTGCCTGATTAAAAAAGTGGCCTCTAATTCCTCCCAGTTAAGACCTGGGCAAATATTTGTCCTATCAATCTTGGAAAATATAGCCATCAACCCAAGATGTTAATCACATGCTAATGGAATCCAAGGCACTCAATGCAACCCCCCGCAGCGCAATGAACGCTTTCACTTTTTCGGAAGACCCGCGTGAATGCAAATGGCCAACTAAGCAGTCATTTTGACAGCATGCCAAGGCAACGTAAAGAGCCCCCTTCTTTATGCTCCTCTGGGAATGTATGTCGGGATGTGTGGGATGAGTTCACTTTACCAGGCCCAGGTGCCAGGATATAAATAAATAATAGGTTTTATGGGCCTTAACTGAAAAAAAAAGCTCATATGCACATAATCACACATGCCCGCTTGCTCAAGTGCATCTGTGGTGAAGGATGTTCAAATTCCCACAACCACTCTGAAAAGACATCGGGCATGAGAATAGGTGGCTCCTATACATAATTCAGTAGTCCACGCTGAAACAATTATGTTTGCTTACCACTAAGTACCCGTGCTCAACAGCTCGTTTGGTCTCCGGTTAGGTGCTTTCAGATGTAAGTGCTGTGCTCAAAGAGTTGGTGGAACATGGCTTTTTAATAAAATATATGAACTGACACTTGAGCACTTGAATACAAAAGTAAGCAGGAAAAAAAAAAACCCAAAAACAAAACAACAAATGGTCTTTGTGTTTTCACTTGAGCTTTGCATGCAAAACAAATTGCACTTGTGCATCTAGCAGCGTTGGCAGAAAACTAATTAGGGAGGCCAAGTGGGTAAAGAGGGCATTTTAATGACTGTAGTACAAATCATGTTTAAATAAATCTAAACAAAGCATGCAAGTCCAGTGTGGACACCTTTCATCTTCTGCAAGAGAAAAAGTACTGCATGACCAAGTTGCAGGTCATTTGTCAGTCGTCTGTGGTGGGATACTCCACCAGTGTTTCACCCCGAACAGCACATTCAGATTAGTCAAAATGCAGATACATATACAGATTCCAACTGTCAGGATCACGAATACACAGTTTATGTCAAATAAAGGAGAAATACTGGTACTAATCTAAATAAAAAAGTCCCTTTAACTCTGGTACCAAATGAAAAGAAGCATTTTGCAGCCTGGAGATGATGTCTGTTTTACAGTCACAGATGTGTGGAAGCTGCAGCTTCGGCACTCCGTTCCTCCCGGCCCGTTTCACACTTACACTCCTCCACCATCATCACACGCTTCTGCTGAACCTCGGCCCCACACTGCAGAGCCACAGAGACAGTTTGAGCTTTTGATGGGGCACAGCGGGAGCAGGGGGCCCGGCGGTGGAAGGCCCCTGTTCCAGGACTCAGCGCGGCAAACTCCCCGGCGGAAGGGACAAAGAGGGAGCTGCACTGGCCGAAACACAGCTTGTTGTGCACTGTTACTGTTTGGCATCCATCTGCCGTCACATGCTGGGAGGGTGACGAAAAGAGGTCGAGTTTAGGATAAACACAGAGGCAGCTTTATGAGGAAAAAACTGACATCTCTCTCATTTTCAGGGAAAATTAGCACTTGTTGACAATGGAAGGTTTACAAGGCTATTTCCTCTTAATTATTTTTTTTTATTTAAGCACCAACAAAGAAAGAAAATGAAGTTCACAGAAGACTTGACCTCCTACCTGAGTGAAAGGCACAGTGGTGCAGGTTTGTTTGGTGTCCTTCAAGCTGACAGGAATGGACATCTTGCCTCCTTTATCTGTGACTCTCTGCCACATCTGCAGCCCTTGCTTCTTCTTCAGCTCCGTCTCTGTCGGGATTTTAGGGCTCAGAGTGTTTTGTAGACTAAAAGGCGTCTTGATGGCTGGGTCCCGACCCGGAAGACCACGAGACAGAAAGGCAGGGAAGGGCAATCTAGAGCTTTGGGGATGCACTCTTCTGGGTGTGAGTCCTCTTCTGAAGAAACCGGACTGCTCCAGGGTGCGAGGGTCCAACTGCACAACCTTCACTACGCCCGGGACAAGCTGGTCTGGGATGCTGCCCGATGACTCAGATTCAAACCTCGATTCTCTCAGCAGAGTATTAAAGGGAAACATAACACCTACAGGTGTCCAACTAGACAAAAAGATTAAGCTGACGAGGAAAGCCATGGTCTGACAAGAACAGGATTATTCTAAAAAAAAAAGCAAAAAGAGATATAGAAAAGATATTCTCCAAACTGACTGAACAAATCAACAAATAGAGCAAATACTGAGGGAATAAACAAAATGTAATTAAAAACAGTCTTCATCTGGTGGTCCAAGGTTCCAAATGGCAACCTTGCTGTCAGTGCTTTGCCTGTGTTGTGGAGGGAGGCTTTTTATGTAGGTAGCTGCCAGTTCTCACCTGCGTTTTAACACAACAGAGGCGTCACAATTCCCACAAGAGATCAGACATCACACCAAGCTTAAAAGTCCAGGTTGTGGATGGCTGCCTGACAGAGGGGCTTTAAGGATTTAAGGGAAGTGCTAAAACCTGCTCATAAACATGTTCAAGTGAGCAAATTTCATCTCCCAAGTTTTGAAATGACTAAATGTGGGTTATGTTGTGTTGTAGCTTCCCATTTGTCTTAAAGCTTTAGAGGTTTGAGGATTTACTCAGGTTAGAAAATAGCAAACAGAAAGCTACTTAAACGGCTTTAGTCCTGTGGAAGATCAACTCTGAGGAGGTACAAATATATTACCAGTAAAATATATCCTCATTTTAATATCTTGCTGCCAAACATGGTTGTTTAAAATTTGTCCTTCAACCTGATGTGTTCAAGTACGTCAAAACTGGTGCAGTGTTATTTTACTTTTTTTTAAAAATCATAAAAAAAATCACACAAAATAATGATACAAATATAGATAAATATTAAAAATCTTGAAAGTAAAGAATAAACTAAAGAATATCATATTCTACAGTTATTTTTTGTTACCAAATACTGTCTGAAAACACTAGAAAAATGAAGAAAATACTTGGAAAATTCTGTCTTAAGCAGTTTGTGTCCCTGCCTGCAGTTTCAGGAAGACTGCCGTTAAAAGCTGCCTTGGCAGGTGCTGCTTTTACCTTTGATTGTAAAGCAATAATGGGTTTATGTTCCCCGTGTAAACACGCTGTGTCCTGTACCTTTATTCCCACAGACACCCTCTCAGCCTCTCCCCTGACATCCCATCATTACGCCATTAGACTTGATTGTGCTCCATCACCCGTGACCTGATCACAGTCAAACTGTTTGACTTTCACATGTACAGATGTGGGTGTTAAGAAGCACTTTTCTCTACCTTGTCCACCCTCCTCACCCTCCGTTCCCAGACTGACGACTTCATATTGGCCCCCAGAAAGATGCATGAATGGGAAAAGTTTTCCCTTCTGCGCTGATGTGTCTGGTCGGATCTTTAAATTCACTCTGCTTCGGCGTGAATTTAGGATATATATGTGCATGCATTCATTATTATGATGAGTTAATTTCTTTTCCACAAGAGGGCACAGTTTGCAAACTATTGTCAGTCCTTCCCATCCCATGACCAAATGTGTCGGCAGTGATGGATTTGGGATGTTTTTTTCTGTTCTTTTGCAAAAAGAAGTCAGTATTCTGTAAGACATGTTTATTTCTCTCATAAAATCTCATCTGTTTTATTAAACACCTGTATGGAAGAGTCTGATGATGAACTAATGAATGTTTGTGGATTAAAGAGAAACCATTCTGACTCTTTTCTGCTTTCAAAACTCACTTCAGGAAACATTTACAGAGTTTTATGATAAGGGGAAAATGTGTCACAAAACCCTCTTTCTTTCAGATTTATTGACTCTATTTCTGCTTGAACTTGCTGGCTGGGAAATACAGTCAATAAAAAGAACCTCAGTGTTAATTATGAACATAAAGCAGCTCGGGAACGTTATATCCTTGATCCTTGTGAGGGAAGTGACCCATAAATGTGGAACTTTGAGAAAGACCCGAATGCCAGGCTGAAGCTGTGCTAGGCCTCCAGAAAATACAGCAGATTTAACAGAATCTGTCTTTGTGTGAAATAGCTGAAAACGGGGGGGAAACTCGGCTCCTCATCTTTTCAGTCTGCAGTTTATAAAGGACCTACCATGACTTGACAAAAACAGCAGGTTAGACACACTGCTGTACTTGTAAAGTTTATAACCTGAGGAGAATACATCACTGTCTGCTGGACTAATATGGTGAATCAACACAGTTTATGGATGATTCTATTCAACAAGTATCTACAATGTTTCCTATTAGCTGCAATGACCATCCTATCTCATCTAAACTTAAGTTAATAAAGCACTGAACACTTAAGTTCACATTTAAAAAAAGAAAATTAAAGCACACATTTTGATGCATAGACTGGAAGGAAATATAAAATAGTCACACGTTGGATTTAAGGGCAACTCCTGGTTTATGACAGTAAGAATGAGTGTTTTTCAGGTTATGATGCTGCTCGAGAGGTCAGGTAACTGAGGAACACCATGTGACGATGAAACCTGCTGCTTAAGCAGACACCACCTATAAAACTTTACCAACCAGATCCCACTAAAGCCCTCACTGTGCAATGCAATCAACCATATCTAATGCAAACTGGAAGTATCTGGAGGAAACAAGCCCACACGCCATGGAAATGAAAACAGTTCCCACAATGTGGCTCAGCTATATGGTCATGTAAATGTAAATCTATAAATTCCTGATGTAATTAAACAGCTGTTCATTTATTTTGTTTAACGCAGAGGTTCAACCTCATAAGCTTTGTTAAATACAAGTATTGGCTTCCACATGCAGCACAACGAAGGGTTAAATTAAATCATGCACTAATACATTAAAACATGAAACCCCGAGCAATTTTGCTTCAATTCCAAATGTTTTAAAACTATTAAATTTCTCATTAATTAGAGTGCTTAAAGTTGACCAATAGAATCTTATTACCAATCAAGACATGTGGTTTACATGAATACTATAAAAATAAAGACCTGAAAGTAGATTCAGAAGTAAAAACACCTGAGATTATTGATCTATTTGTAATCCAGTAGTATAACATGGAGGTGGGAGTGTGGTGATGGTGATGGAAGAATAAACATTTACTGTCAGGCCTGCATTTCTGAGAATAAATCTAATCATTTTGTGAATAAAAATATCATATTGGGCAGTTTGTAAGTAATGAAAATATTCACAAGTCATGCAATTTTGAATAAATGTATTTTAACTTGAGACATGTGGATATTTATGTCTATTTTTTGTGCTTTTAAAATATTTATTCATCCTATATGAATAATCAAGTTATTTTACTGATAAAAGAGTTTCTTCATATATATATGTGTGTATATATATATATATATATATATATATATATATATATATATATATATATATATATATATATATATATATATATATATATATATATATATATATATATATATATACACATATATATATGTATATATGTATATATGTATATATAAATTTACCTATCGGCATATTTAAAGGTCTCCAAACAAAGTCTTTTTGCTAGAAATTGTGTTTTCCTCTCTACTATTTCATTTGGCTCTAGCTTGGTCGTCCTTTTTTTTTTCAACATCTCATCACCTGGGGAGATACCGTTTGCATCCTCTAGGGTTTTACTTTCAAGTTCTAACTGTGATTTTCTTGCATTTTTGTTCTTTTACTTAGAAAACGAAAAACAGATTAAATGTTCTCGCTTTACAGCTTTTCCTGCTTCCCACAACATGCATGCTGATGTTCCTGGAAGGTCGTTATTTTGTAATTACATATTCCATTCTTTTTTTTTAAAGAAACTAATAAAGTCAGTATCTTTAAGTAATGATGTGTTGAATCTCCAGTTTTTAGATGGTGATGTGGCTTCCTTATTGATAAAAGTGAAAGAGACTGGTGCGTGATTGTTAATAGTGATGGGGTGGATTTTGACTTCTGAAATATTGCTTAGCAAGGAGCTGTAAACTAAGAAATAATCTAATCTAGGATATGAGTGGTGAACTGATGAGAGGAATATGTATTCTCTTTAAGTGGGGTTGTGAGATTACCATGCATCACAAAGACCGAAATCCTTCATGTATTGCTTGACTATATTGACAGATTGCCACTCCCTGCTATTTCCTTTAGTGTTGAGCCTGTCTACACCAGAGTTCAAGACGAGGTTCAAGTTGAGGTCTCCTCCAACCACCCACATTGCAAAAGATCAAACGTGTGTGTGTTTTTCCCCTAAAACATCGGTTTCATAATGGACAATGCATACAAATCCCTGTAAAAATTGCTTTTGTTTTAAACAAAGTTGTCGCTGCAAACCAGTAAGAGGCAGAGTTTGGTGTTGGGCAGCGGCATTTGCAGCTGGAAAAACAGCAACTGCCGCGGCATTTGCCGTTACAGGATCACCAATTGCTTTTTTCTGTTTTTGGATCTCGACGCTGCTGCCGGGATTTCTGCAAAGACTAAATTGTCCCTCGTGCTCCATGCCTGTCAATCTAGAACGGATTCTTTGATGCTCTTATTTTCCCCCCGGAGTCGAGCCATCCCCTCTGTGAGAGATCTGACAGACTCTTTGGTGTTCTCTGAGGCTAATTCTTTGACCTGGTGTTGGTCCATTATGCAGTACTTGGAATTCCTCATGTATGACCTCTGCGAGAGCCAAACGTGCATCATGTACTGGATGTACGCTGATCGATGGAGATAAGGATATCGGTGGTGTCACCTTTTGAGGGAGAAATTGCTCCGGGTGAGTCCTCTTTGTTAAAGGAACTTTGTTTGTAGCTGATGCCGCTGCGCTGTGCTTCTCCATGACAACTCGCTCGTAACACTCGTCGATATAATCTTTCAGGTGATCCAAACCTTTGTTTTGCTTCTTAACAAGAAAATTGTTAGTTAATCAGGAAATTGTTTCATATATTGGCACGTTTTATTTATTTATTTTTTTTAAATATATGGGATGAGAAATGTTTTTTAGAACAGTGGTGCACCATGTTGAATATGCCTTGTGAGTTCTCGCAATACTACAACATCACTTACTTGTGTCTGTGCGTGACTCAAAACTCAATTTTCAATGAATGAATGAATGAAATTATTTAAATCAATCACTTCATCGCCAACCACTGAAACTACTCAAAATGTAGCGGATCTTCTCTTTTTTCAACCACTGAAACCCCTGACTATAAAAGAATTCGTGTTATTTACTGTTATAGAAAACACTTTTTATTAAACAACTGTCTGATACAGATCACATATTTCATATTTGAATTGACTTGTCAATAACTATTTGGTATTGATTTGTCTCAAAGGTGTGCCACAGTTACACAATACTTGGTCACACTAAACACAGAATATACCTGTTATAGTCCAATAAAATTGACAGTAATCTTTTATTTTATTAATTCATTTTCTTAACCACTCAGTCAGATGAAGGGTCACAAACTTTATTTCAATGCTTGTCATTTTCCATTGATGTCATTGCTTTGGCAGTTTGGCCTTTATCAACGTTTGTGACAACTTTAAGTGCATGAACTCCAATAAACAACATGTGGAAAACTCCTTTACCTGATTTCCATGTAAGATGGTCAAGTAAAATGTTCCAGCTTGAGCACCAACGGTGCTAGAATGATGGAAATGCCATATTGTGCATTTGACTGCAGGAAAATATTCCCAACTCTGATTCTATTCCATGCTGCTGATGCTGAAGATATTAATAACTTAGGTGTTTCAGTTTTTATGCTCCTCACTTGTGGAAGAAACTCCTAGAAAACTGCAGGTCTGCTGAAACTCTCAGCTGTTTTCTATCAAGATTAAAAACTTTATTTGCCACTTTAACAGTTAATTCCTCACACTGTTATTTTTATTTGAAGCATTTATTATTCCCCCTCTTTTTATTTATTCACTTTCTTTTACTTTTAAACATTTAATTTGTTGTAATGTTTTTATGCAAAGCACTTTGAATTGTATTGTAGCTGCATGAAATGTGCTGTACAAATAAACCTGCCTTGTTGCTATGATACAAGCACAACATCCCAAAACCTTCATGACAGTTTCCAGAAACTTTATCAACCTTTACGTTCTTCAGTCAGTCTAAACTTTTGACAACTATTTCAATTTTAATTATTTTAGTAAACTATACTGTAACAACATAACTTCCCATGGGGATTAAATCAGTCATATTTCATTAATTTACTATACAACTGTGTATAAGTGCAGCTCATAACCAAAGAAAATCACATGCACTGTGCAATTTACAGGATAAAATTACATTTATTATTCCAATGTAATCAAACATACAAAAATAAATTAGTCATATTATTGTAAAACAAGTGACAAATGTAAAACCACAGATGCAGCTTCACCAGATTCCTTCACACTGTGCGTCATGACATTTTACTGGGAAATGCATCAACACATACAAACGCTGTCAGTCGGAAACTATTCCTCAAACATAAATTAATCCCAATGGCCACGTTTACATGAGTTTTAGTTTCTCTATAATTTTAAATAAAAGTTAAATCTGCTTTAAAGAGATGAAATGTGACTGTGTAAACACCTAATTCTGAATGAAAACGACCATCCTGAATTAATCGTAATTCCAAAGTCAGTAGCTGGTTTATGCCAATTGATTTTTTCACTTTATTTTATATGTTGATTCCGCTTTAAGTTAATCCTGGTCGTTCTGCGAATGCTTGTTTGCTTGTTCTGGCGTAAATATTCTGCCTCCTGTCTCCGTTACTTCATCTCCCTTCTCCTCAGCTGCTGAAAAAAGTCAAGCAGTGTGCTCGTGTGGAGCTGGTGCTTCAAAAGTATAAACAAAATTTGAGGCAAAAATTATTTTTCTTTTGTTTTTTTTTTCCATGTTGTAGCAGAAAAGTAGTGAATTTTTCTTTTTTAAAATTTTTTCCCAGTTGTGTTAAATACATTACGTCCGCCTTGTGTCCAATCAGAACCCTTCCCAACCCCGTGATCTACAGTGATATTAAGGGAAGGCAAATAAACGTTTTTCATGTAAACTTAATTTCGGAATTATTATTCCATGTAAACGCAAAGGAGAATACTTTAATTCTGAATCATTTATCTAAATTAAAAACATCATGTTACTGTAGCCGATGACTTTGTTAATCCCAAATTCTGAATGAAAATGATTTTTTCTGAATTAAACATAATTCCAAAGTAAGTAGCTGGTTTATTCAGAGTTTTTGACTGAATTGATTAATTCCCCAATCATTTGACTTTCTGGTGATTACATACTTGCTAGTTTGCATGTTGCGATGACAGACGTACATGTGCAGGTGGACACCTGACGCAAGAACTGGACTCCAGCTAAGACTATGGAGCCTTGGAAGAAATGGATATAATAAATTGGTGCTTATTTTTCGGTCTTCCATGTTCTAGCTGACAAGAAAAGCAGGAACTGGAGTGATGTCACTCAGGCCCCCATCCAATCAGAGCCCTTCCCAACCCGCACATCTTAACTAAGTAGATTAAACATGTTTTTCATGTAAACCTCAATTCGGAAAAACCAGTTCCACGTAAATGCAAAGGAGAATACTTTAGTTCCAAAACATTTAGTTCTGAATAATTAATTCCAAATAAACAATCATCATGTAACCGTGGCCAATATATAAAAGTGAAGAAAAGCAGTTTCAGAAGTGACGGCACATTATATCATCTATTGACTTTTTTCTATTCTAATGCTACAGTTTAACATGAACAGAACATTAAAAGCATGTCACAAAACTTTTTACATACAGAAAATCTCGCCAAAATCTGTCCTTAAAAATCTATTTTTGTTTTCCCAAACAGAAAGCATCAATCTTTACGGCCAATCTTCTTGTAGAGAACCATTGAAACCGCCATGGCAGCAATCTGCGGAGAAAAAACATAAATGGATGAAACTAAAAGACTATTTCTGTAAGATACGTACTCTACAATGATTTCTGAAGAAACAATGACAATTTTGTCTTTGTCTACTAATTTATTCATTAGATATTCATCAACCTCTCCCTGAGCCGTCACCTTATCGTGGTGGAGGGGTTTGTGCGTCCTGAAGATCCTAGCAGCTATGTTGTCGGGGGCTTTATGCCCCTGGTAGGGTCACCCATGGCAAACAGGTGTCTAGGGGAGGGACCAGACCAAGCACGGCTCATAGACCCCTATGATGACGACCAACCTGGGCATGAATGTTCCCTTGCCCGGACGCGGGTTACCGGGACCCCCCTCTGGAGCCAGGCCTGGAGGCGGGGTACGAGAGCGAGCGTCTGGTGGCCGGGCCTTCGCCCATGGGGCCCGGTCGGGCTCAGCCCGAAAGGGTTACATGGGCCCCACCTCCCGTGGGCTCACCATCTGCGGGAGGAGCCGTAGGGGTTGGGTGCAATGTGAGCTGGGCGGCAGCAAGGGGCGAGGACCCTGGCGGTCCGATCCCCGGCTGCAGAAGCTGGCTCTAGGGACGTGGAACGTCACCTCTCTGGTGGGGAAGGAGCCTGAGCTTGTGCGCGAGGTTGAGCGGTTCCGACTAGATATAGTTGGACTCACCTCGACGCATGGCTTGGGCTCTGGAACCAGTACCCTCGAGAGGGGCTGGACCTTCTTCCACTCTGGAGTTGCTCATGGTGAGAGGCGCCGAGCAGGTGTGGGCATTCTCATCAGCCCCCAGCTTGGTGCCTGCACGTTGGGGTTTACCCCGGTGGATGAAAGGGTAGTTTCCCTCCGCCTCCGGGTGGGGGGATGGGTCCTGACTGTTGTCTGTGCTTATGCACCGAACAGCAGTTCAGAGTACCCACCCTTTCTGGGGTCCTTGGAGGGAGTGCTGGAGGGTGCTCCTTCTGGGGACTCCATTGTTCTGCTGGGGGACTTCAATGCTCACGTGGGCAATGACAGTGAGACCTGGAGGGGAGTGATTGGGAGGCATGGTCCCCCCCCTCTGAACCCAAATGGTGTTTTGTTATTGGACTTCTGTGCTCGTCATGGATTGTCTATAACGAACACCATGTTCCAGCATAAGAGTGTCCATATGTACACCTGGCATCAGGATTCCCTGGACCGCAGTTCAATGATCGACTTTGTAGTCGTATCGTCGGACCTGCGGTCACATGCCTTGGAAACTCGGGTGAAGAGGGGGGCGGAGCTGTCAACTGATCACCACCTGGTGGTGAGTTGACTCAGATGGTGGGGGAGGAAGCCGGTCAGAGCTGGCAGGCCCAAACGTGTTGTGAGGGTCTGCTGGGAACGTCTGGCTGAGTCCCCTGTCAGAGCGAGCTTCAACTCCCACCTTCAGCAGAGCTTCGAACATGTCCCGAGTGAGGCGGGGGACATTGAGTCCGAATGGGCTGTGTTCCGTGCCTCTATTGCTGAGGCGGCCAGCCGGAGCTGTGGCTGCAAGGTCGTTGGTGCCTGTCGTGGCGGTAATCCCAGGACTCGTTGGTGGACACCAGCAGTGAGGGATGCCGTCAAGCTGAAGAAGGAGTCCTATCGGGCCTTCTTGGCCTGTGGGACTCTGGAGGCAGCTGATGGGTACCGACAGGCTAAGCGGCATGCGGCTTCGGCTGTTGCCGAGGCAAAAACTCGGGCATGGGAGGAGTTCGGCGAGGCCATGGAGAAAGACTTCCGGACGGCTTCGAGGAGATTCTGGTCCACCATCCGGCGGCTCAGGAGGGGGAAGCAGTGCTCCGTCAACACTGTGTACAGTGGAGATGGGGAGCTGCTGACCTCAACTCGGGACGTAGTGGGTCGGTGGAGGGAATACTTCGAAGACCTCCTCAATCCTACCAACACGTCTTCCCATGAGGGAGCAGAGCTGGTGGACTCAGGGGTGGACTCTCCTATCTCTGGGGCTGAAGTCGCTGAGGTGGTCAAAAAGCTCCTTGGCGACAAGGCCCCGGGGGTGGATGAGATCCGCCCGGAGTTCCTTAAGGCTCTGGATGCTGTGGGGCTGTCTTGGCTGACATGCCTCTGCAGCATCGCGTGGACATCGGGGGCAGTACCGCTGGATTGGCAGACTGGGGTGGTGGTCCCCCTTTTTAAGAAGGGGGACCGGAGGGTGTGTTCCAATTACAGGGGAATCACACTCCTCAGCCTCCCTGGTAAGGTCTATTCAGGGGTCCTGGAGAGGAGGGTCCGCCAGATAGTCGAATCCCGGATTGAGGAGGAGCAGTGTGGTTTTCGTCCTGGTCGCGGAACAGTGGACCAGCTCTATACCCTCTCTGGGGTCCTGGAGGGGGCATTGGAGTTTGCCCAACCAGTCTACATGTGCTTTGTGGACCTGGAGAAGGCATTCGACCGTGTCTCCCGGGGGCTCCTGTGGGGGATACTCCGGGAGTATGGGGTACCGGACCCCCTTGTACGAGCTGTCCGGTCCCTGTACGACAGGTGTCAGAGCTTGGTCCGCATTGCCGGTAGTAAGTCGGATTCGTTTCCGGTGAGGGTTGGACTCCGCCAAGGCTGCCCTTTATCACCGATTCTGTTCATAACTTATATGGACAGAATTTCTAGGCTCAGCCGAGGTGTTGAGGGGATCCGACTTGGTGGCCTCAGGATTGGGTCCCTGCTTTTTGCGGATGACGTGGTCCTGTTGGCTTCATCTGGTTGTGATCTCCAGCTCTCGCTTGAGCGATTCGCGGCCGAGTGTGAAGCGGCTGGGATGAGAATCAGCACCTCAAAATCTGAGACCATGGTCCTCAGCCGGAATAGGGTGGATTGCCCTCTCCGGGTCGGGAGTCAGGTCCTGCCTCAAGTGGAGGAGTTTAAATATCTCGGGGTCTTGTTCACGAGTGAGGGAAGGATGGAGCGTGAGATCGACAGACGGATCGGTGCGGCGTCTGCAGTAATGCGGACTCTGCGCCGGTCTGTCGTGGTGAAGAAGGAGCTGAGCCAGAAGGTGAAGCTCTCGATTTACCAGTCGATCTACGTTCCTACCCTCACCTATGGTCATGAGCTGTGGGTCGTGACCGAAAGAACGAGATCTCGTATACAGGCGGCTGAAATGAGTTTCCTCCGCAGGGTGGCCGGGCTCTCCCTTAGAGATAGGGTGAGGAGCTCGGTCATCCGGGAGGGGCTCAGAGTAGAGCCGCTGCTCCTTCACATCGAGAGGAACCAGTTGAGGTGGCTCGGGCATCTGGTCAAGATGCCTCCTGGACGCCTCCCTGGTGAGGTGTTCCAGGCACGTCCCTCTGGGAGGAGACCCCGGGGAAGACCCAGGACACGCTGGAGGGATTACATCTCTCGGCTGGCCTGGGAACGCCTCGGGATCCCCCCCGCAGAGTTGGCAAATGTGGCTGGGGAGAGGGAAGTCTGGGCTTCCCTGCTTAGGCTGCTGCCCCCGCGACCCGACCCCGGATAAGCGGCAGAAGATGGATGGATGGATGGATGGATGGATGGATATTCATCAAATTAATAAATCCTCATTTAAGGGATGATGTTCAGTTTAATTCTCACTGCTGAGATGTGGGATGAAGCACAAACACAAGGCAGCTGGAACGCTGTGATTCTTAGTTTAATTAACTAAAGTACAACAAGGAACTGGCAAGGTGACAATCGAAACCAAGCAGTCTATACACACAGAAAACACAACAGGTCGCAGGTGGAACAGATAAGCCAAATGAAACCAGGTGAACTAACAAACAGGAAACAAGGTGAGACATAAAACACAAGGAAAACTACAAAATAAAACAGGAAACCAGAACTAAAGACCACAAAAACAACTCGCGTTTTATACTGACAATAATACATGAGCTTATGCCAACTTTCCAGGTTCTGTTGCTACAAAGGCTAAAACACCTTGTTGGGAAAAAGAAATAAAGCACTCTCATGTTATTCTCAGAGGCAACATGCATAACATGTATAAAACAACTTCATTTAATCATGTTATTATTGCTGAATGAATAACAGCTAGTTATGTTTATAACTTAATTCACTTTTGTTTAATTCTAAGATTTTATGTGTTGAGATATTTGGTCCTTAGCTGTGCAATAAAACTGAAACTAAACACTGTTATTAAATTAATTAAAACACTAAACTGAATATAAAAGCACTGTGTAAAAAGAATAAATGCACACTTTTACTGCACTTCTTTTAAACTGAAGCTGTGAGTAGCAGCCAGGTGCTGCCATTCAAATGTTTTGCAGCCACAGTATCCGGGTTAATGATCTGCAGTTATTGAGTTGATCATGAACTCATCTGTAAACCAATGTGTTCTAGTCAAAAGAGAAGCTATTTTTACAGCAGATAAAATGGCTTCAGCAACAGGATAAAAAAAAAAAAAAAGCAGAGCAGCAAACCTACAATAGAACTGCTGAAAAAGACAAAGTGCTGCTGTGGCTCAAATCCTGCAAACCTCAGTGACCTGCATCAAAAGTCAAATCTACTTTTAACTGTACAGCACCTTTCATACCCGCAGCAGCACAAAGGGCTTTGCTGACATGAAAAACAACAAAGAATTCACATATATGGACACACCTGATTATTCATACATGCATAAAGACACACAGACACCTGTTCCCCTTCCCATGTTGCACAGCACTATAGAAGCATCTTCTGTCTTTTCTTTAACCAACAAGTAGATAAATAACAATATAAATAAAAAATATCTGAAGTAACAAAGTGGTAGAGAAATAGTTTATGAGACATTTTAGATGATGACACATTGTTTTAAGGCTTTTGTAATTGATCTTCTGAGTCTGAACACTATAAAAAACAGAATAGTTAACTTAAATTGATCATTTAATATCAATTAGTAACAACTAACTGAACTAAGTACATTCAAAACATTCAAGTTGAGTCATTAAGCTTGTTCAACTTGACAATTTAACTTAAAGCTGGGAAGGTAATGTTGGCGAGCTAGCAGGATGTGCAAGATGGCTCCTCCCCCTCTGGTTTCACTCCTTGCATGATGCAAGAAGGTTATGTTTTTACCGGTGTTTATCTGTTTGTGTTCATAATAACTCAAAAAGTTCATTTTTAGACTTGTTACGGACTAAAGGTGCACTGATGCATCTATACATAGATATATCTATGTATAGATGTATGCATCTCCGCATTAATGTTCAGTGAGCCAGTAGCATTAATGCAAAGAGTCATTTAAAAGGAGAAAACAACAGAACCGTCAGTGTGACCAAATCAAACCTGCTTCACATCATACCTCAAGTGCAGCGATTCCTAGAGCCACAGCTGCAATGATCACAGCGTTGTCTTCTATCAGCTCCACCAGCTTGTCGAAGCAGCCCAGAACCATCTGCAAAGGGGGGGGGACAGTTTATACCAGGATGAGAACAGAAAAAACTCAACTTCATGTGGTCATAAATGATGCCGAGACAAAAACGTCTTTTCATACCGAACTTTCTGCACTGTTTTCATGACATACACCATTGGTGGTTACATTGCAGCATGTGGGGGGGTAAATCTTCCTTTCCTGATACTGAAAAGGGGAGCCATCGAAGTCTGTGTAGTTCTTGTATCCGCAGCATTTAAACTAAAGGAAAAAGCAACATGTTAATCTCAGACCGCCGTCCTTTTGGCTGCTTTGCTGTGTGAGATGCTGCAAAAGGGGTTTTATTGCTTCTTATCAGCAGCACAATAAAACTGTGCGACCTACGAGAAACCACGATAAAGGAATCAAATATGATGCGTCATGGTTGTTTATCTTACAGAAAGACTCATCTTCTTCTCTAAACCAGAATCACATCACTTCATGTCATCATGAAACATGTAAGACATGTAAGAGACAAGTTACCTCCTCCATGGTGGCGTTCCAGAGAGAAGTCAGACTATTTTCCTTTCCATAATTCTCCTGAATGCTCTTCCGTACCTCAGTCTCCAAACTGTCAAGAAGCTCACCAGCCTGAGATGTGCAGGACAGCGACATATTTTACACATTCAGCCAATCAGCGTTGCAGATAAATAATCTGCCAATTTGCTTTTTTTTTGGAGCCACTTACCAAACCCTGGAAGACGAACAGGACGATGGCTCCGGCAACCTCGATGAGGAAGATTATCAGCACGATGCAGAAGAACTGAAACGGGAGGAAAGATGATAAAGCCCACTGTAAAAACATTTAACTGGTCGCAGAACAACAAACATAAAATAGTGTCACCAGATAACATGGAAGGTTCTGATCTCTAGACTAGTCCTGCAAAATGCAACAACTTAGACTTCGCTTTTCAGTAAATCACACTGAAATCTGGTCATTTCTCTGTTTTTAGAAGATTTTGTTCAACAATATAGACTTGACTCCATTTACCTAGAGACCACCTCATTATGATTAAACCATGATTATTATTGTGATTTATTTTTCTCTTTTTTTTTTCCTCCATTGACAAACAGAGATTACTCACAGTCAGCAGCATACACCTGCTCTCCTTGACGGCCCCACAGCAGCCCAGGAAGCCAAGGATCAGAAGCACGGCGCCCACGCCGATGAGCAGGTAGGCAACGTTTGCCAGCTGGGACAACTCAGCTGGAGCGTCTTCTATCTCGTCCAGCAGGCCCAGCAGAGAAGAACTGTCCACCTTCACCCACACTCCCACACCCAGAATGACAGCACCTGCCAACTGCATGATGGGTATTTGATGTAAAAAGGCTGGCATGGATTCATTCCTGACTCAAAGTTGTAAATTATTTTAGGTTCTGGGAAAAAATTCTCTTCGATTTCTAATTTTATCTGAGTTGATATGAATTAGTTGGCAGTGGAGCTGACCAATCAGAGGGCTTTGATGGAGAAGATTAGAGTTGTACAAGGAGAATAAGTCAAACTAGGAACAGAACGGTTGGTTCTGGCTTGGTGACTGCTTTGCAGTTTGGTTTGTGTTTTATTTTATTCTATTTTATCATTTTACGCCAAGCTCAGACTCGTCTTACTCGTGTTGTAAAACTTGTGACTCATGCTGTGTGCTTTAATCCACCTCTCTGAAATAAAAGGCTCTTTTTGCAGAACTTTACGAGTGGTTGGAGCTTTTCATTTGATTTAAATCTGGCATTGAAACAGTAAAAACCTGCAGAACAGAGGCTGCAGATAACTGGAGTTTGACATTTATCCCTGAAGTACGGTGGCTGGGAAGTGCAAAACAACATTACATCGAGCGATGAAACACTTTTACTTCTTCATTATATATAAAGACATTGTAGTCCATACTGTCTTTGCAATAAACATATTAATGTAGACTGAACAATCAGGATTTTCCTTTAAGGGCAAAGAAGTATCAATGTTGCTATTGGTATGCATGAAAAAGTGCCATAATTTCATGGTATCGATAAGACTTTTTCTTTTTTTTTAAAGGTACTGAAAAAAAACTTTATTCATCCCCAGAGAGAAATTGTAATGTTCTTTTTTTCTTAACCTTTCTTAAGCAAAATCTTTTTGCTCACTTTAAAGACTATTTTTGCTCGATAAAAGATGATTTCCGTTCATTTAAGGGGCATTTCTGGTACTTCTGTCTAGTTGGGGGAGTTTCTGGAGTGAATAATCTACAGAGGACATATTTAGCACTCTGCAGCAGCGTCACTATGCTCTTTTCCTTACTGAAGCATCTCTACGTTTGTAAAACAAATGAAAATAAGATGTAGATTTGCTCTCATACTTACAAAGATGCCACCATTGAAAATAAACATCATGATCTTGAGAAAGCCTGAGCAACACATCTTGATTGGCTTTTATTCTTCCAAACTCTGGGGGAAAAAAAAGAACAGAAAACTTGTAAGTTCAGCTAAAAGCGACCATTTAATGCATCCTTATTCGTTCTTTCAAAAAGTCAAATGCATGGAACTGAGTGAAAGCAGAGGCAGGCAGGGTCAGATGGCGTTTGCTTTGGTTACACATTAACTGGTCTAACCAGGCGGAAAAGAGAGAAATTCTAATCTTCATCAAATATGGGGAGTTTTTTTTTAAACTCACGTAATACTCGGTTTTGGTTGAATTATCACGTGAACTGATCAATAAATTCTTAATTTCTCAACTTTTCCTGCAAAATTTGAACCATGAAGCGTTTCCTGTGTCCTCTTCAGAGGTGCTGAACACTCCACAGACGTCTACATAAACTCCCACTTCATTCTGTCCAGGAATAAACATTTGTGTGCATATATTGTTTTCTATGACTCAAATGCTGCTGAAGATCCTTCTGTACAGTTTGATCGCTGAAGAACAAGTTATTCTTATAAAATAGATAAAGGTGTTGAGTGGATTTGGGATATTCAGCAGTGTACTTGTTGAACAGCAAGGTGTGCAGCCTTTGGGTTGCAACGCACCGCGGAAGCACCATAAAACTCACCTTTGCTCCCGGCTTTACACAACTGTTTTTGTCTCTTCTCTGCGTCAAAGGAAAAATGTTTTACAAGTATTGAGGAAGTTTTGTTTCCTTATTGCACATCTAATTGACCTACTGGGGAAATATTTATTTCCAAAAGACAATAAAACGGTCCTGTGACAGCAGCAGGATTACATAAATCGTTTTATTGGAGATGCACATTTCCTTTAGAGCAACTTGAGTTTCTTTTGAATTAAATCTTTAAATGTGTTTTAGCTTAAGTTTAAGTTGGACAAATGGCTTCTTTCATACAACACCTATTAAATTTTATTTAACAAAAAAAAAAAAAAAGATGCTCAGCTGTTTCTGAGGAATATCATGGAACAGTCAATCCAACTTTGGCAGGAAACTTTTTACAACTATTTCGTGCAAAGCATCAAGTTATTTTGATTGTTTTTATGCACCATCAGCTGAAGATGAGCAAATGTTCAGTTGAGCTTTTTCTTGGATATTTTATTTAAACAAAAGCCAGAATAATCATGAAGCACATACCTGTACTGCGGTGGCGTCTGCGTATCCGACAAGGTCAGATGTTTCAGGAGTGTATGTACAAAGAGGCTTCTGAACAGCCCTTTTATCTCCTGATAGATTACACACACACACACGTCAGTCAGGTTTTATGCGTCTTACGTCACTAAGGTTTGGCACCTGGAAAGTTTTCCTCTTCTGATAGTTGGATGAAAAAAAGTTTCCTGGTGACCAAAGTCGATTTCTGCTCAATCTGACGTCTACTATGTTCACTAGTGAGTTCATTAACACATAACTGGAAACAGGAAGAAGAATCATTTAACACACAGCATCAACACATCGCAAACAAACATTTTATTTTCCAATGAAAGAAAAAGAAACACAGATAAAACTTACAGTATGACTTGACTGATTTATTATTTTACTGATTAGGTACTGATGTGGGTGCTGCACGGAAACAGGAGAGTTTTACCATAAACTTCGCCTATGACTGACTTCATGGAAATGATGACGAAGATAAATAATGCAGATATTTACGTTTGAAACCAGACTTCAACAGGAAAATTACAAACCCAGAATATTAAATATTACATTAATATTAATAATGAAAAAGACAAAAATAAGTCAAATGAAAATTTCAATCCAGAAAGATAAATCACATGTGTGTCTTATGCGCACACACACACACACACTTGGAGTGACACAGCAGCCACATACCTGAACATTGTGGCCTGAATCTTCAGGTGTGTGAACTTATGAGTTATTAATGCAGTTTCACATGACGGCCACAAGGGGGCAGCCTGACACTAATGTATGAATTTGATTGGTTCAAGCCTTCCATCTCTTCCTCACCTGCAACAGGTGCTGCTCAAACACTGCAACATGTAAACAGGAAAAAGGCACAGCTGCAACTCTTTGGCTCCTCAGTCTAACAGTCACATTGAAACGATGGGAAAGTAACCGAATGGCCGCTGAGTGGAGAAAAGATCACGGAAAGAAGATGGAGGGGAGCTAAGCTGAGCGTTCCAGAAACATGGGAGATTTTTGGCAACTCTGTTTTTTGGTGTGTGACATGGAGGCGTTTTGATCATTTCTTCTGTCAGCATGCACAGCCGCCCTGGCGAGGGAGGGGCTTTTCCTTCAGGTCGTCCCCCTTGTGACCGGCGGGTGGGCTGGCATCACCGTTGACGGTCTTGTTCATCTTCTCGCAGATGACGTCCACCAGCTTGTCAAAGACCTGCTTCACGTTGATGTTGTCTTTGGCGCTGGCCTCGAAGAACTGGAATCCTGTGCACGAAAGGTCATAAATAATTACAGTTTGCAGTGAGTGTGTGTGTGTGTGTGTGTATGACACACCTACCAAGCTCCATGGCCACTCTTTGGGCATCCTCAGTAGGAACTTGTCTGTCCTCCTCCAAGTCCAGCTTATTGCCCACCAGCACTACCTGCGCGTTGTCCCATGAGTAAGTCTTGATCTGGGTTGCCCTGGGAAACCATGCAGCGTTTTAGAGACTGACAAAATGTCTCCAAGTATTCCTAAATATTTACTTTCTCTGGTCTGAACTTGCTGAAATCTTAGTGCCTTTCTCCAACATGTCCATCCGGGGTGGGACACTGTGGTCCTCACACCTGACTCAAGTCGATGGCTAGCTAGCAGACTTGGATGTCAGGCTCCGCACAAATCTGCTAATTAGGTCTGATGTGCCTCAGGTGCGTTGCAGCAGAGAAACTCTGAACTCTTGAAGGACTGCAGCCTCTGAGAACAGAGTTGCCCACCCCTGATCTATGACTTCCATTCAACAGTCACTTTGTAAATTTTACAGAGAACGAAGCAAGAAAACGCCTTATCAGACGTAATGAGTAACAACAGTTTTTCTTTTTGTCTCAGATTATTTTAAAGGAATTTTGGACCCTAAAAAAAAAAAAAAGTTTCTGCTTCGTACATCTGTATGTTTACCTTCTTTACCTGAACAAACCAATTGTTCACCCTGGCCTTTCGCTGAGCAGAGTTCACTATTTCATTGTATATATCTGTTTTGCTTTTATTCTTTACTGTTAATGTTTATTTTATTGTTATGTTCGTATGTTAGTACACTATTTTAGTTTTAGCTGATCTTCTAAATTTGCAGATTCCACTGCAAAGCCCTTTGGCTGGCCGTTGGTCTGTAAATGTGCTGTATACATAAAGCTGACACTGAATTTGTGGAAAGCACAGTGAACGGTGTTCACATATGATGACTTCTAAAAGTTTCTCTGAACCCACACAGAGACATCCTGACAGAATAATGTCAGTTTCTCATGTAGCGCTGCCTGAGGGCCTGAAGATCAGGTTACCCACTATTGATTTTTAGCTGTCTTGTGCACAAAGATGTCTTCAGAATCGCTGAATATTTTGACAATACTATGACCCACACAAGAATAAATAAAGTCTTTCCAGTTTTCCATGAATGAACAATATTCAAATTTGTATCTATTGTTTGTTATTAAAAAACATTTTAATTTAACCGTATCTAAATAAAATAGCCAAACTAATATTGTTAAACTACAGCCCAATTTAGATTAATACAGACAATAAAGAAGGTTGTACTCATATATTGTAAATTTAAGCTTTATCTTTAACCAAAGCTGGTTTCACAACACGCCGCAGTGTGTTTCTCTTTCAGCCAATCACACACAGCTGCTACTGGGAATAGCTTTGGGCTGGTTGCCTTGCTCGAACATGCTTCTGCAGCACTTTAGCATCTGGAAGAGGTGGTGCAAACCTTTCGATCTCTACCTGAGACACAGCCACCTGTAGCATCCAGACCAAGCGGCAACCTCCAGCAGTTAAAAGTGAAGCCTATGCGGAATGCATAAAACTGCAGTTTCCCCCTTCACCCACTAGGGGCTCCAAAACAGATCAAATCCCCATAGACTCCCATGTTAAAAGACCAACTTCACGGCAGAAATAGATATGTTTACAGCCTGGTTCAAAAATCCATTTTAAGTTTAATAGGTCATGTTTACCTTCATGACAACTGTGGGGGGAGTGAATTTTTTTCTAACTCTTCCCTTTAGAAGTAATTTAATCTTTAAATTCGGCATATTTAGGGGCGTGTCCTTTTGATTGACAGGTACCCAATCTCCTGCTACAAGTAAGAAGAACGCAGAACAACCACGGTTTTTAGCCGGTTAACAACGTGGCTTAGCTTTAGCCCGCTTACCTCCGTTAGCTGGTTAGCTCCCGTTAGCTCCTGTTATCTCCGGGTTAACTCTGTTAGCTCTTAGCTACAGAAAGCTCTGAGTTTCATCTATGTCAATCATCCACCATGACGCTCACAGCCCCCCTTCTCAGCTCTACCTCGTTGCCCATTTGTCTTTTCTGGGGGAGACGACATGCATGCCCCTGCCAAGATGGCGATGGTAGGAACCGCCCACTGAGCTTCACCTATGGGTGACGTCACAGAGGCTCAGCCCATCTTTTTATATAGACTCTATGATCCAGACAGACATGTGGCCGGGCAATCAGGATACAGATATAAAGGCTTCAAAATGATAAATAACCCAACAGGTGACATCATGTTGGCAATGTCCACCTTTTGGGTTCTATCTACACCAGAGTGATTTAACTGTAGCCCTGATCTACACTAACCAGACACTTTACTGCGTCCATCCAGCTTGGACTGGGTCAGCCTTTCCTTTGCCTTCAGGAATGTCCTCCATGCCACATTGTTTGTAGCATTGACTCAACAAGGTGTTGGAAACATTCCTAAAAATGTGCCAAGAAAATCTTTCCCACACCATCACACCACCAGCAGACTCAACCATTGATCCAAGCCAGGAAGGATCCATGTTTCCAGCAGATACTGATCCTGCCATCTGAACATGGAGCTGAAATGGAGACCAGCAAGGTTTCTCCATCTTCTATTGTCCAGTTCTGGTGAGTCTGTGTGAATTGTAGCCTCAGTTTCCTGTTCTTGCTGACAGGAGGGAACCTGCTGTGGTCTTCTGCTGCTGGAGACCATCTGATTCCAGGCTGGACGTGTTGCATGTTCAGACATGATGTTCTGCATAACTTAATTGGAACCAGTAGTTATACGTGTTTATTAGGGATGCACCGATATCAGTATCGCTATCGGCTCAATACCAAGCGTGTGTACTCATACTTGGTATCACTAAAAGTGTACCGATAACACAACCGATACCCGATACCACACTAGTCAAGCCAGCACAGATGTGTTTGATGACATGCTTTGGCATGTTTTAAAAGAAATAAATGCCTTGATGATGTTAAAATGTGACATTATTGTTCCACTAAAAGCCAGATCTTTGTTTCAAAACCACACATTTATAGTTATATTTAGGTAAAATGTGTCAAATCAGAACAAAACTTGTTGAAATTGTTAGATCTGTAATGATATTATATTTGTATTGATGAGGTAACTTCAGAAAGGATGGGTCATTTATTACAACCTAATGAAATCTTACACGGTTATAACAGCAGTAATAACCATAATTACAATAATGTTCACATAAACACATTTGGTATCGGCAAATATCAGTATCTGCAGATATTCAAATTTCAGATATCCGTATCGGATCAGAACTCCCAAAAAGTAGATCGGTGCATCCCTAGTGGTACGTTGCCTTTCTATAACCTAAAACCAGTCTGCCATTATCTCACTGGATTTTTCAGCAGATCAGCAGTTTCTGAAACACTCAAACCAACATGACGCAGTGTCCAACGTCACTTAAAAACCTTTTTTCTCCTCATTCTGATGCTCAGCATCATGAAGTCACATCTTCCTGTAATCAGCTTCATTGGCTGATTAGATATCTGTATAAACAATCAGAACAGGTTTGTTTCATATACATAAAGAATGTATTTAGAAAAATACACCTTGTGTTTGACCAAATTGTTGTAGAATTTCTTATTTTTGACTTTCAATTAAAAGAAATAAGGAAAATACTCTGGATGGTTAAATATTCTTTAAGTTATTAAAGACGTATGAAGAAATTTAACTTTTTTTCTTCACCTTTAGAGATGAGGCGAGGAGGAATAAAATATGTTTCTATAAGTAAAATACCAATGGGAGTGTAAACTATAAATTAGGATCATCATGAATGACTCCTGTTTATGTGACTTAAAACACTTTTGTTAACACAAAAACAAACAAAAAAAAAAACAAAAAAAAAACACACCATAAACAAGTTAACCAGTTTCCTCTCTGGGTCTGAGCTCATCTTAAACAGACATGTGGAAACAACAACAAATCTAAATGTTCACCATTTTTAAGTCAGATGTATAGTTTAAATGCTTTCCCACACCATCTTTCTCTTTTTCTTCTCAGCGCTACACGAGCGTGGATCTACATACCAGTCCTGAACAGCACAAAATGACTCCTGGCTTGTGATGTCATACATGAGCAGGAATCCCATGGCGCCTCTGTAGTACGCCGTGGTGATGGTCCGGTAGCGCTCCTGCCCCGCCGTGTCCTGTAAACACACCAGTCCTCTGTGAAATCCTGTTTCCTGTTGTTTAAATCTCAACAATCGCATGACATTAAGACCATCTGGCTACCATGTCAAATACAAGTCAAATAAAGCAGAATTCTTAAAAAAAAAAAAAAAAAATTAAATTCCAGCTTTTAAATGCTGATTGTGCAACGAAAACAACCAAGATTCATTTGTGACCTTCTGTTGAGTATTTAGTGGAATTACTCTTCTGTCAAAATCACATAAAAGGCGTGCTGCAAACTGCAAAAAAGAAATCATGTTTTTGTCAACACGGAGCTCTGAGGTCGAGTTTCTGCCTTCCACTAACATTCAGTAATAGATGTGTCCCTGGTGTCAGCCTGCGCAGTAAGCACATTCGGCTTGAGCAGCTCCAAGCCATGCATCTTTCATGAAGCCTGCCGTCTGGGGACAATGTTAAACATCAACTGTCATTAACTCCACAGTGTGAGAAATTAGTTTAAATTCATGACAGGCAGCGGCATGTAAGAGAGAAACCAAGGGAACGGAGTGAGGATGTACTCAACCCTGCTTTTGGTCGATGATGAATTTTAAATCCTCTCCGCCACAGGTAAGAGCCGTTTAATGAGCTCGGGTAAATTAAAGCTCCTACAGAACAGACCGCAGCCTTTTTCTACTCGCTTTAGTCGATGCGGTGTCTGTCAGAGCTAACTTAAAGTTAACTTTCAATGTGGTGGGGGGGGGAGGAAAAGGATGCGGTTGTCACTGCTTCATGATGAATGTGAGCTTTCAGGGAAAACTCGAAGCTTCGGTTGAGGAAATTCATGTCTGAATGTAATTAGCTCATGTTTATATCGACTTGTGACGCGTACATCAACTCAACGCATGGTGTCAGTGTTGCATGATGGTTTGTAACTGCTGATGTTTCACTCAATCCCACCCCGAACCGGGTTCTGCTGGAGGTTTTCTTCCTGTTAGAGGGGAGTTTTTTCCTTCCCACTGTCGCCTTGTGCAGCTCAGGATGGGGGATTGGATCCAAGTCATGACTCGATGCAATCAGTTGGTTTCTATTACAGGATATGTATGAATTGGCTTGAATTGATGTGTCTGTAAAGTGTCCTGTGCAAGCGGCAACCTCCGGCGGTTAAAAGTGAAGCCTATGCAGAAGTGCACAAAACTGCAGTTCCTCCTTCATCCACTAGGGGCAGCAAAACATAGCGAATCCTCATAGACTCCCATGTTAAAAAGACCAACTTCACAGCAGAAATAAACATGTTTACAGCAGAAATAAACATGTTTACAGCCTGGTATAAAAATCCATTTTAGGTTTAATAGGTCATGTTTACCTTCATGACAACTGTGTGTGTGTGGGGGGGGGGAGTGCATTGGTTTAAAGTAATTTAATCTCGAAGTTCAGCAAATTTATGGGCGTGTCCTTTTGATTGACAGGTACCAATCTCTGGCTTCAAGTCAGAAGAACGTAGAACAACCACGGTTTTTAGCTGGTTAACAACGTGACGTAGCTTTAGCCCGCTAACAGAGGCTAAGAGCTTTTAGCTACAGAAAGCTCGGAGTTCGCTCGATGTCAATCATCCACCATGACGCTCACAGCCCCCCTCTCAGCTCCACCTCTTTGCCCATATTTGTATTTTCCAGGCAAGACGATGCGCATGACGCTGCCAACATGGCGATGGAAACCTACGGGTGATGTCACGGAGACTCCGTTCATCTCTTTATATACAGTCTATGGTCTTGTGACAACATTGTTGTGAAGTGACGCTACACAAATAAAGCAGGTGGTGCGAGGTGGGACGTGTTCATGAGGGTTTTTTTTCCTTAAAATTAGACTGATTTTTACATTTGCTCTGCTTAAAGGCACAAGACAGAAGTTTAGCCATTTTCCCGCCACACGCCCTCTATCGATGGCTAACTCGGCATCTTGCATCCTTCCTGACCTGTTAGCTCTCTCCAGGCAGCGAAAGACTATCTTACGACGACTCTTGTTTAGTCTCTCTCTTTTAATCTTCTTGTGTTTCTTTGCTGCATCAGCGATGGTGTGTGTTCCAGGCAGTGTGTTTATGTCTTATCTAGCGTGAAGCAAAGCCCAAAAGCCCAAACTTTTCTCTCATTTCACATAATCAACAAAAACCAGTAACTGTCTGAATGTTAAGAGCAGGTTCTAGCCGTGCCTCCCCTGGGTGCCTGGGCCTCGGCGTTCCTGCCAATGCATCGCCCCGGTACAGACGGCTCCTCGGATGGGATTTCCACTACTGGTCCGTCTGCCTTTATTTCTCTCAATTAGATGTATTTAAAAGGGTGGGTTAGAGGTGTCTTTTTATATGATGTGTCTGTGTGTTTCCTTTATGTCCGATTTTAAACTGTAAAGCGCTTTGAGTGTAGAGCTTTTGAGTATTTTAAGCTGGAAAAGAGCTTCATAAATAAAGTTTGATTGATTGATAAATGAGGGAAAAGCATGTTGGGCCTGATGATTTTTTTCCAAAACGACCATGTTCATGAACACAAACTCAAGCTGTCAACAAGAACACAGCTGTGGACTGTAGCAGATAAACGCTGATAAGAAACAAATAAAAACATCTACAAGCTGATGGAAATGTGAAGCATTTGCTCATTATGAGGCAATAAAGACAGTTAATTTTTCAGCTTACAGAAAGGAAAATCTCTGTGTCCTTCAGGGTTAGACCGCATTTAGGAGCAAATCCTTTTCATTTCCTGTACAACTATTAGGAAATCTCACCCAGATCTGTAGTTTGACCCGCTTGTCATTCCTGTAGATGGTCTTGACTTTGAAGTCGATGCCCACGGTGCTGACGAACGCCGAGGTGAAAGAGTCGTCTGCAAAGCGGAACAGGAATGAGGTCTTCCCCACGCTACTGTTGCCGATGATCAGCAGCTTGAACATGTAGTCGAAGTTCTGGTCGGCTGCGTCTCTCTGCTCCAGGACCACCTCTGGATCTCTGGCCAATGCCATCTGTGAGGCGAAACAGGACGGGAGAAGACGAAGAGTCTGTCTGGGATTACTGCCTTCCTCGCTGTGGCTTTCAGATGTTTTATGTTCACTGCAGAAAGTTATCAGCTTATTCAGTTTATTAGGAGAATTAAGGCTGACATCACTAGCATCAGGAATGAGAAAGTGACACAAATAACAGCAAAATAATACTTTGCAGAGGCAGTAAAGTACATATTGTTCTGAGGGAGAAGTGGACAGAGCCAGACATGTGGGTGGGAGTCTGGAGGTGTTTTCTCTTCTGCAGGCAGGTGGAATGAAACCAGGAGCTGATGGAGAAGGAGGTGACACTCTATGAATGATTAATAAAATGTCAGCAGAGTGTTTGTGCCAACTCCAAAGGAAGTGAGCTTCCTGAGGAGGTGCTGTCAGCGGTGACACCTCCTGAGAATCTCCCCCGGGTTGGAGGAGAACCTCAGCAGATGATCAACAATGGTGCCAAGATATTTGTTTTTCCACCGGCTTACAGTGAAAGAATCTCCTACAAAACACCGTGAACAAGTTTCATATACAGATTTTATTCATTTCTCTTATTCAAAATCAGAAAATATTCAATTAACACTAAAAGGCCAGAGGTATTTGGTGTTTGGAAGTGAAAAATACAGTATTTCACATTATGATTAGAGCAACTTGAGCGAGAAGTTGAGCTTAAGGTTGTTTTAAACATCTATACCTGCACATCTGTGTCCTAATCCTGACCATACGGACTCACTCACCTCGTAATACAAACTGATGTCTGATATATTAGATAAGAATGACATAAAATCAGACAATAACAGCTGATGAAGACACATAACGACGGCTGTCGGATGATGTGTCTGAAGAAGACTGAAGCGACAGCTGAGACAAGACGAAGGTGAAACCAGCTCCTTTCTTGTCTGGTAAAAAATAAATCTTACATAGGAAATCAGAGCCTACTTTGTACTTTTTATTTAAACATGAAAAAATGCAACTTTATGAGCAAGTTAGGAATTACAGTGAATAAATTCATGGATTTTGGTCCCAAACAACATGTTTGACAGGTAAACAGTATAACACCTAACATATAAATATCCATCATCTTCTACACCCCCTTAATCCTGCTCAGGGACGAGGGGAGTCTGGAGACGATCCCAGCTTCCCACACGGTGAAAGGCAGAGAAAATATTTACAGATCAGGGAAATAATTGTTCTAACTGCACATGTTTAAACAACATGTTGTTATGAAATGTCAAAGTGCCGCTGCACCAGCCGTAGAGAGGAGAGTCAACCGGTGCAGACAATCTTTGTAAATGTGTTCGTATTTTTGATGGCATTGAGCCAGAATGTGGAAAGTGGAAAATGTTATTCTGGGCTGGGCTCCAGGAAGGTGCCTGGACAGGGGGAAAATGGCCAAGTTGCTAGTTTGGTCAGCATTATTCAGAAAGCAGGTCAAATTAGAGAACAAGTCAGAAATGAACCGTGACCATAACTGCAACCATGCAATCCATTTGTAAACCATATAATGGATGAAATTATGCTTATCTAACATTTGACAGGATTTCTCTGTAACGTACCCCTCCAATGAATTTGAATGAAGCTCTACTTAGGGTGCGTTCACATCAGGATAGTCCACTAGACTCGGTATGATTGGGGACTCAGTTGTAGGGGGGTGTATCCATGCGGACCGAGATTACATTAACGCTGCACTTTGGTCAAACACGCCAAACCTTTACAATAATATATCCTCATTCCCACCAAAGGTGGCGCTGCACTAGTATTTAGCAAAAGAGAGAACAAGACCCACATGAAGAAAAAAAACTCCAAAGAGAGCTAAACATGGAGACAAAACTATGGCTGTTTTGGGTTTGTATTGTCTTATGCAAGTATACTGCAGAAATACTCTGCAACAATGGACGCAGTCTGAACATCAGACAAGGCAGAGGACCCTTAACGCCATCGCTATGCATTTACTAGGGCTGTGATGATATGCTTTCAGTCCCGATTCGATTTGATTCCAACTTTTTGGGTGCCAATTTGATTTAAATTGCGATTCTCACCATATTTTTTTTATACTGATGTTTTTTGTAGATTAAAAACAAAAAAAATTGTATAAAACTTTCTTTCTTGATTTCAATCCGGAGAAAACAAGACAGCCAGACCACCGTTCTGATGCTATAATGCCCAAGAAGACAAAAAAAAAAAAAAAAAAAAAAAAAGATTATAAAAAAATGAAAAATTCTATAATAGATTAATTTTATTTGTTTCAGAAAAAAAAAAAAAAAAAAAAAAAAAATATATATATATATATATATGTATATATTTTAAAATTGTTAAGCGAAAAATCCAGATTTTTGAATGTATGATTCAATTTTCCCACCCCTAGTATTTACTCCCAATGCAATGTTACACCAAATGAAAAGAAAGTTACTTTTTGTAGTCCGCTTCCTGTATTTGGTCCGCATGAAACGGACTGACACCTGTGTTTGTAGGCGGACCGCTTCTTTGGTCCAAATCAGAATTCGTTTGGCACATTCACATTTCCCCAAACGAAGAGGACTTTTTGAGCAAACGGACTTGGATTCGGATCAAAAAGACTGATGTGAACGTGTCATTTAAAGCTTCAACTGAGGGGTGGGGGGGGTGACTTGGGGGTGGGGGGTTGGCTTGTGCCGGGGGGGGGGCTGGGCTGACCTGGACCTGCTGCTGCGGCGGCGGGCAGGTACATGCTCTGGTGCCTGGTTGCGACCCTGGGACTTGGGGAGTGGGGGGTGTTTGATAGTGTGGATGGGATGTGTGTGTGTGTGTGTGTGTGTGGAGGGGTGTGTGTAGGGTGTGCGTGTTGAGGACTGGTGGCGGTACATAGGTGTATCAATGTGTGTGGGTAGGGAAGTGTGATGACGCGTGTGTGGGGGGGAGTGACAGTGGTGCATCTATACGGGTGTGCGTGGGTGTGTGTGTGTGGGGCGGTGTTGTGGTGTCTGTGGGGGGGTAGTGCCGTGTGTGTGGGGGAGTGGGGTGATGCGTGTATGTGGGGAGTGGCGGTAGTGCATGTATACGGGTGTGTGTGTGTGTGTGGGGGGGGGAGGGGGTGTTGTCTGTGTGTGTGTGTGTGTGTGTGTGTGTGTGGGGGGGGGGGGGGGGGGGGGGTAGTGCCGTGGCGAAGCATGAATGCGTGTGTGTATGGGAGGGGGCAGGGGTGTATGTATGGGGGAGTGGGTGGATGTGTGTGGTAGGTTGGTGGATAAGTGTAGATATGATGGATGGGAGTGGGGGAGATTTGGATGTGACGTGGGGGTCAGGAGGATGGTTTTGAGGGTGGGCTGAATGTGTGGCTGGGTGGACCTGTATGTGTTGGGAAGTGTGTATGTGTGTGTGTGTGGCTGTAGGTGTGTGTGCTGAGACAGTGGCAGATGTGCGTAAAAGTGCCGATGTGTGGACAAGGGGGGGCTTCATGTCCCCAGGTGGGGGTGTCCTCTGTGAGTGAGGGGGCGGTGGACAATCGGTCTGGGGTTCCCCTTCTGCCGCCCCTCCTCTTCTTTGTCCTCATGCCCCCCTTCTGCGTGTGGTGAGTTGGTCCCCTCTTGGGTCGGTGATGACTCTGGTTAGTCGCCGAAGGCTCTGGTTACGGGGATGGCTGTCCCCGGCTTGTCCTGGTCCTTGGGAGGCCCTGGGAGTGGGGGGCATGCCCAGTGCCGCGGGCGGCTCACCTTCTGGAGGAAAGCTCACTGACAACTCACATGATTGGGGGGGGGGGGGCATGCGGTGTATGGTGGGCGGGGCTGCTTAGGTGGTTCCTCTCCCAACACCGCGTGGCACTTCCCTCAGTTTTAATTGCAACTAATACATACTTCACAATCAGTCATAAGCGGGGGGGAGGCAGGGACGATAGGGTCCTCTCATGCCCCTATTCTCAGGGCTTTAACGGGGGGGGTTACGGGTGGGGGAAGAGAGCCGTCCATTAGGCCTAAGTCTGGGCTGGCCTGGCTGTAGGAGGGTTGTCGCCGGCCCTGGGGGGGTGCTGGGTCAGCTGCATCTGTGGAGTGGTGGGGGGGACGCTGGGAGTGGTGGGCGGTAATTATGGTGGCCCTGATCGGGGCCATCCTGTCCTCTGCCCCCTCTGGGACGTCTCACATGGGACATGATGGAGGGGTGAGGTGAGGGTGTGTGGGAGTAGGTGTATGGAGTTACAGATGGATGGTGCGGTGGCTGGGGGGGGGATTAGGGTTGGGGATATAGGTGGGTAGGGGGGTGAGGGGATAGGGATGTGTGCGGATGAGTAGATGTGTGTGTGTGTGTGTGTGTGTGTGGAGGGGTATGTTGGTGGGTGGGTTGTATGTAATGGGGTGTGCCTGTGTTGGAGGAGTGAGGGTGTCTGTGGGGGGGCTGTGGGTGGTGGAGGGGTGTTTGGTGGGGCATGTGTGGTCGGGTAGAAGTAGAGGGATGGGGTGGCGGGGTGTGAGTGTGTGTGGGGGTGGGGTCGGTTGGGGTTTGTGTGACTTGGTATGGGTGAGTGAGTAGATGTGGGGTGGGGTTGTGTATGTGATGGGGGATGTGTGTGGATTGCGGAGGGGTGTGTGGATGGGGGCTGAGAGGGGAGTGCGTGTTGGGGGAGGGAGGGTATGCATGTTTATGTGTGTGTGGTTTGGTGGTGTGGGGGGGGGGGGGGGGGGGGGGGGGGGGGGGTGTCCTGTACCCGGGGAGCGCAGCTAGTGCACTGGGGTGCGACCTGGCTGCCGCTAGGTGGCGGTCTGGGGATCCTGGTCCTCCGTCGGTGTGGGCTGTACCCTCTGCCTGCGGGGGCGGGGGGCTGCTCTCGGGCTCTTGGGGCCCTGGGGCCTGCGCTCTGTCTGCCCTGGGTGGCCGGTGCCCGGCGGGATCGGCCCTTGCCGGCCTGGGCCTGCTGGGGCCTGTTCCCCCTGACTGCGGGGGACTCTGGTTGGGCACCTCCTTCGCCACTTCCTGGGCAGATGCATGGCTGGCTCTGGAGTGGGGGGGTTGGGGTCTGTGCCTGGGGGTGACTGTCGGTTACCCGGGTCTCTGGGTTCTCCTGGCCTGCCTCTAGCCCTAGGCGGGCGGGGTCACATTGGCATGATCACTCTTCTCTGAACACGTTCCACTCTGAATGTTCTGCATGAATGTTCTGCATGTGTCACTGAGTCATCCAGCAAGTTTATTCATTAACAGCAGGTACCTTTCTTCCTGTCCTTTTGATTTAACTTGCTAGTTTCTGGTCCTCCTGATTGTCAATGGTTTTGTTCTCCACAGGGACCATGAATCTAGAGTTGGCTTGTGTGGGTGTATATATTTATGTGTGTGGGTGGGTATGTGTGTGTACATATGTATATGTGTATATATATATATATATATATATATATATATATATATATATATATATATATATATGTGTGTGTGTGTGTGTGTGTGTGTGTGTGTGTGTGTGTGTGTGTGTGTGTGTGTGTGTGTGTGTGTATGTATGTATGTATGTATGTATGTATGTGTGTGTGTGTGTGTGTGTGTGTGTGTGTGTGTGTGTGTGTGTGTGTATATGTATATATATACTGTATGTGTGAGTGCATATACATATATATGTAGGTGGGTGTGTCTGTGCATATTCCTGTATGCATTGATCTTTTTGTTTTTTATGTTCTCTTTTCTGTTCTCTTTCTGCCCCTTTCCTGTCCTTTCCGGTCGGGTCCAGCAGCATAAACTCTGTAATACAAACAATTATCCAAAGCAAATAGAAAAATAAAATAAGAATCAAGAAATACAAGGGGATCATTACATCTATAAAAGTTCCCCTTGGCAAAATAAATTTGCTCAGCAGAACACAGCATCCAGAACATCAGTCTGCTTGCTTAAATGCTGGACAAGACAAAAAAAAATAAAAATAAATAAAGCTTCAACTGAGTCCAGTCCAAAGCTGTGAAATTTATAGGAAACATTCTTTAAAAAGAGCCTGTCACATGATTTCCTCATGGAAAAGGCTGAATGTAGACACAACGTTGCTGTATGGAGACCAACACATACACTAACTGACCACTTTATCAAACACAGCTGTTCACCTGCTGGCTAACACAAATAGCTAATCAGCCAATCACATGGCAGCAACTCAGAACATTTACTCATCTAGACGTGGTGAAGACGACCTGCCGAAGTTCATGAGCATCAGAATCAGGAAGAAAGAGGTTTTAGGTGACTTTAACGTGACACGGTTGTTGGTCTGTTGCCCACACACAGCCTGAAGGTCGGAAGAAGAGAAAACCTCCAGCGAGCAGGAGTTGTCTGGACCAGAATGTCCAGTTGGAGTCAGAGATCAGAGGAGACGACAGGCTGATGGAAAAGCAACAGGAAAATCACTGCTGTAATGTCCAGATCAAGCCAGCAGACTGAACCATTCAGGTCATTATAAGACGGCGCAGACGGTTTTACGCCATCACGTTGGTGTAGGCACTAAAGTTGGGAGTGTTTTGGAAAAAAAACCTTTCAGCAATAAAAAAAAAAAAAATGCATGTGAAGCTCCGTCTCTCGAGTTCATTTTTGGCTTAGCAAGCATTTTAACAAAATGTCGCAACTGTTAACCATTTTCTCCGGCACGCCACCTCTGAACATATAACACGCTCAGCTTCGAAGCAGACGGACTGCCACAGCTGAAGATCACAACGGTCAGCTAGGAACAACAAACTGAGGCTACAATTCACACAGAATCTCCAAAACTGGACTAAAGGAGATGGAAAAACGTTGCTGGTCTGACGAGTCTCCGTTAGACCCCCACATTCAGGTGGGAGGGTCAAAATTTGCACCTTGCTGAATCATTGACCCAAGAATGAAGGTAGTTCTGAAGGGAAAAGTGGGTCCGACTCGGTACTAGCAAGGCGGGCCCGATAAATTAGGCAGTAAGTAAGATTGCCACAGTTAATAATCATTCATATAAAAAAAAAACATGGAAAATATGTGTAAAAAGTTACCATAATTCTGCATAACTTTCCTCAATAAAAACAGGAGTTTACAGATAAATTTAAAGCCATTTTAATGATTTTATCTACTTCTCTGCCTCTTAATGTGGAAAAATATATCATAATTATTTTAATGAAATCATGGCATTATTTAAATAAAATAGTTAAATGAACAAAACAGTCATTGTAAATGTGATAGAACTCATTGCATTGGTATATTGCTGTGGCCATTAATGAGCTTGTGTACAGGCCCGTATTGCAGCAGAGATGAAGAAGCCTCTGGCTGAAGGCACCTGTTTGATGATTATATGCCATCTTTATCTTTAAATATATATATATACATAACTGTGAGGTGAAAAAATGATGCAGAAGTCAGACAAGATTTGGAGTGAAGCATCACAAAGGAAGGATTACATCCAATAGAACACATAATCTCTGCTAGGAAAAACTGCTAATTGATCAACATTGACTACCTTGAAACATTTTTTTAAAAGTGAGTAATGAGAATGAGGTCGTTGCATCACCTCCCTGTCTCAATTCAATTCAATACTTTATTAGGTCCCCGTAGGGCAATTTGTGTGCAGCCAGTAGCATAAAAGTGCAATCAGTCAACAACAACAAACAACAAAAATAATAAAATAATAAAAGGCAATAAAAGGCAAGTTAAATAAATACTGGTTCTGGCTAAGTTAACAGCTGGCAGGGTAAGCGTCTATCCGTCTTCCTGCCGTAGCCCTCTTAGAGCTCATCACTGTGCTGTGAATCACCGCCCGAGCGTGCTCCTTCCTCTGTTTCTCCTATTATCAGTCACCTACTGCTCCCTGAGGCCATTTGTCAAATGAAGTCATGACAGAAACTTATAGGATCAAGAAAAACTGAGTGGTGTGCTGAGGGCAGTAGATTCTCTTAACCTCCCTGTGCATTTCATCCATCACCAGTCTGACCATTAATCCACCCGCTGACACTCCCACTTTAACGCACACACAAACACACACCTACTAGCATCCATCTCCCTTAACGTGCCCGTATTCCATCCATCTATGCGTCCTCACTGTCATAATCCATCCATATCTCGCCCTGCACCACTCTCTCCTCTCTTCCTCCCTCTGCATTATAATGAGGCTGAACCATCCATTCATCTGCACATCCACTCCACTCTGCCCCACCCTCCCTCCTCCCCAAGGAATAGCCAAGTAATACTCCTCCCTGGCTCCTGATGAGATGTCTCTGGAGACCAGCTCAGCATTACCACATCCAAGATCATTAAAGAGGGACTGGGCGGCGTGCTGCTGCACATACTCAGCAAAAAAAACTGCGCATGCGCACACACAAAAGCCAGAAACTATCTCCACAAAATGTTGAATGGAAGCTTCTGCAGTAAATTCAGCGAAATAAAATATGTATCTGCGTCTGTAATCTGACTAAATATATATTTACAATTTTAACAATTACACGAACGGCTCTGAAAAAGACCAGGCTGCAGTTTGGATGAATATTTCAGACCACTTGTTGACTCTTAATTCCAGTTAAATATGTAAAAATTATCCTGTTACTTCACAAACATAAAGACTAAGTTTTTATTCTGATGTCGAAGCTGACATCGCACTTATATTTCGCCAAATGTGGCCGCAAACAAGCATCAGCATACGGTAACTCTGCTGCAACCTGCAGAAACTTCAACAACCACGAGCCTGGACGTAAATTACCTTAAATGTCGTTTGGGAGTTTGTTTTCTTCCGTCTTCTTACGGATTTCCACCTCCGCCCAAAAAGCCAAGCGACTGTGCTTCTGCCCGCTGCTCCTGTCCAGGTGCACCACTCCCGGATCTCTTCACGCCGCCTGATAGTGGGACATCCACGCCGGAACCTGTCAAGCTGGACCGGAGGTCGAAACAGCACTTCCGGTATGAGCTTTCAAAAATAAAAGCCTCTCATTAAAGAAAAGGCTGAATTTACAACAGTCACTCAAATACTGGAGACTTAAAAAAGGAAAAATAACTAAAAATTTGCAAAAATATAATTTAGTAATATAAGACACTGTTTTTTAATTTAATTGAGTTGAAGAAAGGGAAAAAAACAAACAAACAAATTGGTCCTGGACAAATTAGAGCACTTTTCTGTTGAACAGTGGGGCAAAATACTTGTCAACAGGTGCAGAAGTCTGACTGAGAGGAACAGAAAACACCTGACTGGAGCGGAAACCGTAACAAAATATTAGTTTATGAGTGATGTAATATGTAATAAATTATCTTATTTGTTTGCTTTTTAAAAAAATATTTCCATTGAACCAGAATTAGAAAATAATGTAATGATTTTCACAGATTTTTTATTTATTATTACTTTAGTCAATTTCAGCTTATTTTAAAGGCCGCTGTTTTTTCCTTCTTTAATGAAAGGATATGAATAAATATGAACACGACTGTACACACACACACACACACACACACGTATGTACACATATATATATAAATATATATATACATAGAGAGAGAGAGAGAGAGAGAGAGAGAGAGAGAGAGAGAGAATGACATTCTTCTTTTAATAAGCTGTTATTTATTTATAATGATCCTGAGTTTGATGGTTTTAATTACTGTTGCACAAAAACGTAGACTCAATTGATAAATTTTATCAGTGCGTTTTCAACATTTTTGTGTGTTAATTTAAGCTTTCACATCTAGTGCCTTTATGACTTTTATATCCTCTATAGAATGTAGAGAGTAGAATCCTGTTTGTCTTGTTTGTTTGTCTGACTTGTCAGAATCCTGAATTTTACCCCTGGGGATGAATAAAGTAGCTAACTATCTATCTATCTGTCTATCTATCTAAAGAGTTTGCACTGTAAATTATTATTACCCATGTAGGGAGTTGACAGAATCATGCTTTGTGAATGCTGCGTAATGATTAAGAACATGAATGTGTTGGTCTAGAACATAATACAGAACTGCATATAAAGAACAAAACAAAAGAAAACATGCTGGAATAACTTGTACTGGGGCATCAGAGGTTTTCCAGGGGTTGCTCAGTTTACACTGAATGTTTGTATGTATTTGATTGTTTTCCATTTTTAGAAGTTTCTCAGAACAATCGCTTTACATTTATCAGTAAAAACAGATTCAATAAGTTCAAATTTTATATGTATATATAAAAAAAAAAGATTATTGTTTCTGAATGAGCACATTTGAATGCTCCCATACACACAACTGCAGATAGTATTCATCTAAGTATAAATATATATTTGTTTTGTCTTTTATATTAAACATCCTGGGGGCAAACCTGGTGATTTTTTTTTTTAATTACTCACTAATTATAGACTTTATCCATTTATTATAGGGAAGGATTGAATATAAACATATCAACTGAATATTTACATTACATTCCAGGAAGGAGAAAGAAAGCATCAGAACTGTTCCTTTATGATGGTTTTTGTTCTAAATAACAAAAAATGAACACTGGTATTTATGTTAAAAGATGGACTTATCTACTGTACATGTTAAAGAACAGCTGGACACTCAAAACTGAACTACTTTCTTATGGATTAGATATAACAGCTGATTTATAATGTCACATATCATACACTATGATGAAGCTGAATAAACTACAAACAATACATATATTACAAATAAGATAAACAAGTTCTGTATTGTAGCATCGCTCAAGACTGAACAAGCAGGGAGACAAAGATTAACACATTTATCATGTTTCAACCAGAACAACCCCGCCTACTGGAAAACCACCAGGGAGAAAACTTTGAAACCATTTTTTTCCCTAGTAAATCATGTCTGAGCAGGAAAGAAAAATGACACTTGAGGGAAAATGATGCAACAGACTTGCTAAACTGTTGTGTGAAAGATTTTTATTGGCGTTTTCACAGCTAGTACAACTCTGAACATAACACAAATACCACAACTAATACCAATCTCACCTGTAAAAACATTAGCACAACAGAACGTGCCGAAACTAGAACTAAACTTCTACTCGATGGTCATCACCTTGACAACCTGGTCCTTCTGAAATAAAGCCAACACAGCCTCTTTATGGAGGAGTTTGTCCAAGCTTACCAGCTTTTAGAACATCACAGTTTCTTAATGTGTAGATCAACATATGCCATGAATGATTAGTTTTTGGTTCTGGTGGTTTCGTGCTGGATCATTGAGCCCCCATATGCGGTGGAACTCCTTGATGAAGGGCTTCACCAGGCTGGGCTCCTCAGTGATGAGGACGTTCTCCATGTTGCTCTGCACTGCCGTCAGCGTCCAGTTGAGGGAGCCGGTGATGAGCAGCCGGCCGTCCACGACTGCAAACTTGTGGTGCATGAGTGTAGAGCACTCAACGTGTCGCACACAGATCCCTGGAGAGGGTAACCCAGGAGGACGAAGATGAAGAAAAAGGGGGAATTAAGGATTGCCTTTTAGTACAACGTACAATGTCTATGCTGATGCCAACCAATGGCTGTTGTGTAGCTGCTGAGACGGATAAAAAGCACACAAAATCAGGCAGAGATCCTACCTAAAATGATGAAACCAAAAAAAAAAAAAAAATACAGTTAAACGACAACAACAACAAATACCTCTTCAGCCGTCTTTTAAATCTGTTTATGACATGGGCTCATTTGCATCGGGCCAGGGAACAGGTAAAAGAAGATTTTCATAGATCTAAAGCAGGGGTCACCAACTCTAGTCCTCAGGAGCTACCATCGTTCCCCTGGTTCGACACAATTCATTCAAATGAAAAGGTTCTCCAACAACTTGTTGTCATCTTCTGCACCTGCCTGTTAATAAGCCATTGGTTTGGGTCAGGTGTGTTGCAGAGACACTAAAACTTGTAGGATGGTAGCCCTGGTGGTGACCCCTGATCTAACTCAATTCAACTTTATTTATATAGCGTCAAATCACGGCAATGCCATCTCAAGACTCTTTACAGAGAAAAAAACATAATGAAAGCCAATTCATAACAGCCTAAATAAGGAAACCAACAGATTGAGTTGGAGGATCCAGGAAAAGAGGTCTGCAGTTCGAGGAAGGGCAAAGGAAATGTACTCTGGTGTCAATCTATAAAACATACAAAAGACAGAAACACAATGTAGAAACAAGGAGAGTTTATACAATCCTGAAAGCAAATAGTTGGTGTAAGAAACAAGACTTCTAGTGTTTAAAGTAGTCATCAGGCCTCCAGCCTCTCCAGGCTTCTTGAAGAACTTTCCAACAATTTTCTACCTGCTTTTTGCTCTGTTCTCTGTCAATAAGACAAAGACCTTTTAGGCCTTTTATGCAGAGATATGCCAAGTGTGGCAATCACCTTGTTGGTGCAAAAATACTCATTTATGCCTGTAAAATGATCTTGTTAACATTTACCGCATCTGCACCTGAAAAACTGGAACAAATTATGTGACTTTGCAGCAATCGTCGATAAATTTGTTGCTCTTTTCAGACTGACAGACTTGTGGACAAATACGCAGTTTGTGAATGAACTGCAGTAATTTTCTTCTAAAAGAATGAAGCTAAACAGCCCATTTCTATCATCTGTATTATCGATTAGTAAGACAGTTCAAGTCATTATGTCAGCACCTTTTCTCACATTTGGGACAGCTATGGTGTACCTTACAAACAGATGTGCATTTATCTTTTTATTTTAGTGGCGGCACCTCTGGATATTTCACATATATTTCATGTTTTTAGGTGGAAAATGTTTCTCTTCAGTTTAAATGGAGAATGATGGATAACAGATTTATGGATTATTCTTATTCCTGCTCACTCTTGAAATTGTAAGAACAAATTCCTCTAACAGAAGCAAGGTATAATCACCAGAACTTTGCTTTTAAGAAAGGTTTTTCTTCCCAGCCTGATGTGTCTCAGTTGGCCTGATCCCTCTGAGAAAATGGCCTTTTTTTCCCTTTTTTCTTTTTTTTAAGGGGATGGAAAAGAGTAACTGGAAGTCTTACCAATTTTGACCCCAGGACATGAGCAGTGCAAAGATGTCCCTTTAAGAGCATGTCAGTGAATATTCTCTGGTCAACAAAGCGACAGCAGGCTGAGCTACAGCTCTGTCTGCTGGTGACAGCTTCATTCAGCAGGAGGTAAAGGTTTCTGCAAGATAATGACAAAAATATGAAAAAGGGGGATTTTATTGTTCCTCGCGCCAAAGTGCCTTTCATGAGTTTTGCAGTCAACATTCGCCGACGCTCGTGTGCACTCAGAAACACTTTGCCTAATAACATTTGCTGTCTGGTTGCCAGTTTTGTACTTAGTTAATTCTTACCTAACCGTATGCAGCGGCGGTGATTTATTAAATGTAGACGGGGCTGAGAGACAAAGTGAGACAGCATGAGTCAGTCTTGTGGCACAAATCTTTCGCAGCACCATTACTCTGACTCATTCAAGGGCTTGTAGAGGCAGCCTCCAGTGACCCCAAGCTGCTACCCCCGCCCCCGTCTCCTCACTGTTCTCCATTAAGGATCATGTGGAACTTACTGACAATGATACTTGACTTTCAAGAGCATGGAGTGAGCTCCTGTTGTCAAATAAGAGCAGCATCATCATCATCCTTCCCGTATCTCAACAAAATGTGTCTGTAATAACGGTGTCACTCAGGTTAGTGTGACTTCTCCTCTTTTTTAACTATTAATATACTTCCAAGAGCTACAAAAGTCTGGCTGAGGTATGTTCATTAAATTTCCTGTCATAAGAACAGTATGGTCACAACGACTCATTAGCATGAAGCTTGAAAGCATATTAAAATAAACTAGACATGTGTCTCTTACCAGCCTTGCGGAGGGCACCGATCTGGGAGCCGGTGATGGCTGAGTAGTCCTTGTCGGTAAGGACTCGGATGGTTACCCCCCTCCTATGCAGCAGAACCACAGCCCGACTCAGTTCCATGTTGGAAAAAGAAAAGATACACAAGTCCAGAGAGGTGGAAGCAGACAGGATGTGGCGGAGAAGGCGGGAAAAAGTGGTCTCGACGCCATGAGGCAACGAGCAGAAACAGACACTGGAAGAGAGAAACCCAGGAAAACACATTCAGGGATCTGAGCTGATACGTCCTCATACCGGTCAGACATGGTGGATATAAAACACAACTCTGTTAAAATGTCAAATTAAGTCAACTTTATTCATAAAGCACATCTAAAAAAAGAAGGTTGCTAGAATGAACTAAATGCCACAATGTTATGATGTTATTTGATAAATATAAATAAAATAAAAGATTTCCCGCCTTTAATGTGACTTGTAATCTCAAAAAGGGCAAAAAGCTGACTGCATTAAATGGCTACTTTTTCATTTTACCTATGTTTACTGATGTTGTCAGATAATTTGTAGAAAGAGAAAAATTAACAAAAAAATAAAATAAATATATATATATATATATATATATATATATATATATATATATATATATATATATATATATACATTTAAAAAGACCTTAAGACTTTTAATTGTTCAGTCTCTTTTACTAATAAAATATATTTCCATTTATTATTTTTCCACATTTGACACAATATCATAAAACATTACACAAAAATAAACATAAAACCAGTATTTTATTTTACTTATTCTTCTCTAATTGCATAATTAATCCAATTATTTCAGTATCTTAACATTTTCACCCACGTGTCCATTTTTTTTATTTCATCAACGACTCACAAAAAGTTAAGGATATTGTGCAAAATTGACATAAATGGACAAAACTGATGCTACATTAATATAACATCATGAATCTGGGACATTTAAGTAGATTCATGCATTTTTATAATTCAAAACAATTTACTGACACAAAAGCTTCCGACAGTGGCGGGTTTGCTACAACATAAATATGTCCATGTATCAATATCAAGTGTGGACTTGGTCTGATGTGTCCAGATGTGAACAGTATGATGAAGAGGGCTGTCTAGATAGAAGTAATCATGGAACCAGAACATTTAGTGGTTCTTTTAGGTTTTTTTATGGTTAGTTATCTTGTTAAAGAACAGCATGCACCATCTTGTACATAGTTTTGTTTTTATTTGTGGAGCCAGAAAATATCTGATGATATTTTTAAAGCTAAATTCTTTCCATAGATCTGAACTTGAATAAGACTATTTGCTGTGAAGCACATTTTGATTTAATTCCAACATTCAGTCTTCTTGCATTCACACCCACTATGTACTGAAGAGATTCTGAATAACCCCTGAAAAAAGTTCAGCTGTCGGAGGAAGATTTTCCTGTTTTTCTCAGTTGTCTGCTGCAGAGAGTAACGGCTCACAGAAAGCTTTAAGAGCATTAAAGGGATCACATTGTTGAAACGTATCAGTCAGGAGCATTGGATATACCGTAGGACACGGTAAAAAAAAGGTTATCAAATAGTAGAAATAACTTTGGAGATCAGTAACATCGCAAAGAACTGGACATCACCCAAACAAACACAGGATGGAAAAAAGCAATGGAGGCTGCCAAGAGCCCAAAATCACAGAAGAAGCAACAGAAATTTCAATTCTAAATCACTCATTTGCTGCAAAACAACGCTGCATCACCGAGACACCATACTAGGGATGGGAATATTGGTACTCTGCAGTCAATACTTTGATTTAAGCCAGTCAACCTATAGGATTCAATATTTTTTTGGATATCGAGATGCCACTCTGCTTATAAAACATACAAACAGGCAAACAAAGTTTCTGTTCAAATTAACAGTTAAAGTTAAATATTTCTATTATCGTTCTAACAAGTAAAACGAAATTAAGTGCTGTTGTTACAGTGTTAAAATATATAAAGGATAGATAAAAGAAGACATAATGGAGTCATTCAGTGCTAAAACTAAAAGCCATTCGACTCAGCACACGATTGCGCGTGAGAGGAATTATGTTACATAATTACAGCACAAAGTAAACAAACAAAGTGTAGGTGTTTTCCCTCTGGTCACATGATTACGGCAGCCTATCAGATGTTACAATTTCATTAAGGTGATGCCGATACTGATACTGTTAGTAAATAGCTAGTAGTTTTGTTTAGATATTTTACTGGTTTAATGCAGGTTATTGGGCATTACATTTGATCAGATTTATTGTATCACTTTTACATATTATATTTATTCATTTTTCACTTATAATGTGAATAATTTCATTATTTATTTAATTTAAATCAATAAATCAAAACAGACTTTAAAATATGAAGATATCTTTAAGTTAAACTTGAATGAAAGAAGCAGCAGCAGAAATAAAGTATTATATTATCTGCCCGCCCAGCCCTCAGTCCAGTATATAAACAAACATAAAAAACAATAAAACAAAAATAAAATCTACATAACTTAATCAGGTACAAGGTATCCCACTAGCCTATAATAATCTAATATCAATCTGTAGTTTGTTTATGTTGTCATTTTATAATTTGTCTTGTTAAATTATAATATCTAATTTTTGTTTAATTTACTCAACAGTATAATTTTTTCTTGTTTTAAAAGCAATCATTTTAAGTATTGATGTTCTTGAGTTTTATTTATATTCCATATATTCCTTACAGTAAAAATATTATTGTACACTGTATAATTTTGACTTTCCTTTAAGGGATAAGAATTATCAATAACAGTATTTACATCAATAAAAAAGCACCATAAACTAGTAGTTTTGTATTGACAGGAAATATGTTGGTATTGCCCAATCCTACAGCCTATTTTGAAACACAGTGGTGGCAGTATTATAGTTTGGGGTTGATCTTCTTCCGCTGGAACTGAAGTTTAGTGAAGGCAGAGGAAATTATGGACCAAAACCTGTAGGCATCTGCTAGAAAACATTTAACAACAATAACAAACTCAAGCATACATCCAAATTAACAAAAAACAGCCTCACCAGAATAAAATAAAAAATAAGAGCCCATACATGAAACCACTTCAAAAGTATATTTAAGCATTTGTACACTGATGCAGCCAGCTTACTGTAAGTTTTTTTTGTTTTTATAATCTTCCCCCAAACAACTTATAAGGTCAAATTAATGACATTTAATTAATTAACTCGTTTTAATATTATAACATTATAATTTTTTACACACTATGTAGAATGCAGTTTAGTTATAAGCTACATACTACATTTGCATACAGATAGTATGCAAATAAGTGGTTTATTATCGACATGTTGCATCTAACATGCTACAAGACATGCACGTTGGGTTAATGCTTATGCTTAACTGAACACTTCACACGTGTAAGTTGCTTTTGATAAAAGCGTCTGCCAAATGACTGTACAATATAGAATAGTAGACTAGCATCCATTTTAGCCAGTTTCTGGTTTAGAAAATCAAAGGTAAACTGTAGAGTAGCAATTTTTAGTTTGATTAAAGATCGTGGAATCCTTTTTTTTAAAAATTTATTTTAAATGTGTGTCTTCATGATGCAACTGCTATAATTACTAAGCTGACAGAGGGATAAACAGCTGTCTGAACATGCAGAGGAGAGGTTATAGGGATTCAAAAAAAAAAAAAAAAACTAGACCAAGATATTGTCAGATATGCGTGTCTTCCAGATTTGTACTCCAACAATAAACATAAGAAAAAAAAAAAGAATATCCCAGCTTGGAGATCTTTGCCGTTGTGTGTATTGTGTTATACAGTAGTGATGAAGTTCCAAAGTAAACGAACGTTCACCAAATTTACAGAATCCATTTAAAGCCTGTATTTTGTTGCATTAATATCTATTATCTCAACTGTGCTGATAATAATATGAGAAAAACTGACTTAGTTTAACTCAATTGTGATACACTTTAACTTACAGAGCGGATGTGGGAGAAAAGATGTGCTCCACACAGGCCACTTCTGAGGGGAAGAACAGGACCTGATTGATGGTTCTTCCGGACCTGAGACGATTGAGGAGCCGGGTAAGCAGCTCCAGACTGACAGTAAAGGCCACGGCCCCCAGGACAACTATCTTCATGGTCACCATCATCGACACCTATCACATAACATCCAAATGTTGAATTAAGTCCAGCTCCCTCCTCTTTCAGCTTTTGGTTCAACCAAACATTGAATACAGTGGCAGTAACTTTTCAACAGTGTTACATCCCTCAACCACTTCATGCAAAACTGACTGTGTGTTTCCATCTAGACCATTGACTGGCTGCTCTAACTCATTCTTGCGACTGGCTGCACTGTTCCGTTCCTGTGGTTGGCTGGCTGTACCATCCCCTGTCCAGGACTGGCTGACTTTTCATCCTCTCAAGCTGGGCCCAGCTCATCAGCCCTATTTAAGGAGTAGGCTTGCAGACAATCAGGGCAGCTGAGTGTTGATTGCTCTGTTTGCCTCACTTTGCCTTGGTTGTCAGCCTGGAAAGTGGTTTTGTGGTGTAGTACAGATTTGTACTTTGTATTTCTGTGTTTGTGAGTCAAGCAGGGGTGTTTTGTAACCTGTCTTAAGTAACTGTGGTTTTGGTTTGAATAGTTTGTCACCCTTTTGTTGTTCTGGGTGTGACTTGTAGCAGGTGAACCTGTTACAACTTGTTTTTTGGCCGTTCATTCCTGCCTGGTTGTCACAGGCAAATTTCATGCCTGCAAATAAACATCTTTTATTTGAAAGAAACCTATTTGTGGGTTTAATGCCTACAAACCTCTCCACCTTTTCACTGGTGAGCTGAGGGTTTGTAACAATAAATGGGGGCTCGTCCGGGAGTATACTAATTCTTTACAGACAAAACACCAGTAACTTGGATCTCTAACCAACAAAAGGTCTGATGGTGACATCCGTACCCAACATAAATGGTCTCTATCCACAATTAACTAGGTGATATTTTGGGAATCATAATCAATGCTGCATTTTGTGCATATCACATTTAAAAGCTGTAGATACTAAAGATTAAGTTCATCTTAACAGCACCTCATTTAAATCAACAACAGAGAATCACATTGTGTAAGATCATCATACAGTATGTCAAGTTCACTGTTTATTTCTTTATAACAGATTATACATTTGATGGAGTTAGGCTCGGCTAACAAAAAAAAAACCCCAACTTTATTTGTAGTTTATTAAAAGATTTAAGTAACAAACAGGCAAATACTTAGGTTTCACTAAAAACAAATCACGTAAAGAATTAATGTTTCAAGCTGACTATATACTTTAATTAAAAGTGGAGTGAAAATTCCAATACAAAAATTATAATAAATTATGCCAAAATACTATTTTCTTGTTCATTTGCAAGTTGTCTACATAGCACTGCAAATATGAACAGGATCCTTTTCACTGGAACACATGCAGAATAAAATCTAAAATTGGGGTTTTAAGTAACACAATGTCCACTTTTTTTGTTGCAGTATTTCTCCTTTACTTTCAGAAGCTGATCAATAATTTAGTCAGGATTTTTTTTTTAATTTTATCAAAACGCAGCATTGTACGGAAGCCAAGAACAGTCGCACTTGCAATGTTTTTTTTAAAACACTGTTTTGTGATAATTATTGTAGTTTAAATATGTATATTCTTCAAATGAATGGCACTGGATGTGCTACTAAGACAGACGTCTAGAGACTCCCATCAGCCTAACATGCATGTGGACTGTAGAAGAAAAACTGAGAAAGCACTGGAAATAATGGGGAATGTATGCTCCACACAGGCTCCTCCTCAAAATAATTGTTGTTGATGTCAGAATAAAAAAAAACAAAACAAAGACCATTAAGGCTTGGCAATTAATAGAAAATTAATAAAAAACCAACGTTCAAAACTAATCATGTAATTTTGCTTGTTAGGAATTGAAAACGTTTGGAAATATACATTTATATTAAATAAATGGAAAAAATGTTATTAACTGACCCTATAAACTGTGTTTAATTTATTTTCACAATATCTGCTTTTTCATTAGAAAAATATTTGTAACAAAAAATATTCAGCTGGCTATGAGGGCTAAAAAATAAAATGATAGTGAAATTATCGCTAATAATTCATCATCAAGGTAACCTGATTAATTAATCAATTAATTATTGACTGTTTGCCCAGCCCAAAAATAAAGTATGTGCATTAATAAATTATACTGGATTTTAATGAGTGTGTTTGTGGTCTACTGGGAGCAGAGCTGGTTTCCAGTCTAACTTCTGCAGGAATCAAAGATATGCAATATTTCCTTCAGTTTGGATGCAGCAGTCTGTTTCTGAAGGAGCTGTGCAGAGCAGTCAGTGCTGGGGAGGGGTGTTAGATTATGAGGAGGGGGAGTGTCCTTCATCATGGATGGCTAGACTTCATCTTCTTCATCCACTAAACCTCAACTGGTGGGCCCAAGAGGCATACCAGTACAAAACAGCTACAGTTGTGCTCATATTTATTCATACGCTTTCATTAAAGAAGGAAAAAAAACAGCTGCCTGTAAAAAAGGCTGAAATTGACTAAAGTAATAATAAATAAAAATTTTATGAAAATCATCACATTATTTTCTAATTCTGGTTCAATAGAAATATTAAAAAAAAAAAAAGAATAAGATCATTTATTATATATTACATCACTCATAAACTAATATTTAGTTGAACAATCCTTTAATGTTTCCGCTACAGTCAGGTGTTTTCTGTTCCTCTCAGTCAGACTTCTGCACCTGTTGACAGGTATTTTGAATGAAAAATACTTTATTAATCCCCAAGGAGAAATTCAATATTGTAGTATATAATAATTATTAATTTGAGGAGGTCTTGTTCCGGAGGCTGATGGCTGCTGGCAGGAATGATCTTCTGTATCTTTCAGTCTTGCATCGGACCTGAAGAAGCCTCTCGCTGAACACACTTTGTTGTTTCTTCACTGTGTTGTGGAGAGGGTGTGAAGAATCCTCCATCATCTTCATCAGCTTGTGCAGCATTCTTCTTTGGACAATCAGTTGATTCTCTTCAAGTCTCTGGTTCTGATGCTACTACCCCAGCAGACGGCTGCAAAGCTGACTGCACTCTCCACAAAGGACTTATAGAAGATATGCAACATCTTGGTGCTGACATTAAAAGATCTCAGCTTCCTTAAGAAGTACAGTCTGAAAGTTTGTCCCACTGTTCAACAGAAAAGTACCCTAATTTGTCCAGGACCAATTTGTTTGTTTTTTTTTTGTTTGTTTTTTTCTGTCTTCAACTCAATTAAATGAAAAAACAGTGTCTTATATTACTAAACTATATTTCTGCAAATATTTAGTTATTGTTCCTTTTATTTTAAGTCTCCAGTTATTTGAGTGACTGTTGTAAATTCAGCCTTTTCTTTAATGAAAGGGGATGAATACATATGAGCACAACTGTATGTACTGGGATCAAACCAGAAACGGACACAAACTGATGTCAGATTGATGAACATCCAGTCTGACAAAGGTCTAGCAACAGTGGTGGTGAGAGCCCCTCTATTTTCATTTTAAATGCTTGAACTCCTTCATACTTTACAACATGTTGCTGTTTCTGTGCAGCTGGCAGCAACGCACGACAAATGCCACATACGTTATCAAAACGGAATACTTTGAGATATATGATGAGTCACCAACAAGATCATTTAAAAAAAAGAAACACAAGAAGACATTTAGTAAACCACACCTGCCTGAGCTTCTGTTGCCACCACGCGGGGGATAAACTCAGTAAAACTCCGTTTCGTCCATAGACTGCAGGTTTCGTCACTTCTACTCACTTTGATTGACAGGCCAGACAGCCAATGGCTGTCAAGGGAACTCAAACTCTGTCCAATCACGTACATGTAACAGTCACTAGTGCCGGATCTTCCTGAAGGAATCTGTTTGCTCACTGAAACGTGTGTTTTTAACAGTTAAAGGTAAACTATTAAACTTTTTCTAATAAATATGTAATGGTTTTCTTACGTTTAATAGTTACAGTTATTCAAGTAATATGCAAATGTGGCTCGTTAGTTCACTAAACTCGTCTTTTTTTCATCGTTAAGTTGTTGAAAATATCAACAAGAAGCATGCTAATGTTAGCCTGCTAACTAACCAATGTTGTTTTCCGGTTAGATACTCCCTCATATAAATAATATTTACTCCACACACGTGCTGGATTAGTTGAACCTTTTTTGTTTCTTTCACTCAGACTTTTTTCACCCCCAGGTTTTGTACAATGGGGCGCCGTAAGTCGAAGAGAAAGCCTCCCCCTAAGAAGAAGATGACAGGAGATCTGGAGACTCAGTTCACCTGCCCCTTTTGCAACCACGAGAAATCCTGCGATGTTAAAATGTAATTCAGTAATAAAACTCACACAAAGATCTTTTTTCATGTTTCTCTATCTTTTTTATTTTTTATTGGATGGTTGACATCTTACCTTCTGTTTTTGTCACGACAGGGAAAGAAGCAGAAACACTGGGATAATTTCATGCACAGTCTGCTTGGAGGAGTTCCAGACTCCCATTACCTGTATCCTTTTTCCTCACACATCATGCCATACAGTTGGTATTTCCTTCCCACACAGCTACAAAATAATGATGAGAAAAACAGGAAGGTATACTTAAATGTCTCCCCATTTAAATAAAAATAAACAGGTTAAGCATTTGAGTTCACTTTTGATTGGAGAGAAGTAGTTTTAGCAAACTTTTAACTTTTTTTAAAATTTTTTTTTTTTAAAGCATTTTCAGTCAGATTCTGAAGCAACTTATGCACAAGTTTCTTCAGGGTTGTTAGTTGTCATAGTGACTGAAAAGATTAAATGAAAGGAAGTAAGGCTGAAACTGTTCAATCTGAAGGTAATTAAAGTTTTTAAATTGTGTTGGTGGATGCTGTTAGTGAAACCATCTCCAGGAAAACAGGAAGAAGCCACACTGTTGCCTTCATTAGTGCCATGGTTGTTGTGTTTCTTTAATTTGTCAAGATGTACATATTTAGTTCTAATGAGGTGTCTTGGTAGAGCGGTTATGCCATGTACAAGAGCTGTTCCTATCACATCTTTAATGTTGGATGTCAGTGGGAGCTGCTGGAGGCATACAGGGGTTCTCACCATGAGTTTCTCTCATGTTTACTCATTAAATTGACAGAAGATGCTGGTAAGAAGCTTGAAATGGTCACTGAGTTTATTGATCATTTTTTTAGTAATACATTTTCTTACAAAAGTTTTGTAATGTTCTTGTAGTTGCACGCCATATGCCATTTAGCTGAAGGTTTACAGAAACTGAAATATGATATCCATCCATTGTTGTGACCAGCTCACTGCAAGACCATAAACACTTGTTTAAAGTTTAAGTCTTTATACATTTCACTTTTAAAACTTTGTTTGTCCCCAGGAGGCAATTTAATAAACAGTTGTGGCATTAGTATGCATTACAGACCATCATCAGCTGTCTTTTCCCAATTGTAGTTAAACTTCAAACTATTTTCACCACATTTTTTTCTTTTTTCTTTTCTCTTTTCTTTTTTTTTCCACACATCTGTGTGCCATATTTTTGCCAGATAAATTTGCTCTGTTACGGGAGACATGTCATATATCTGGCTGCCCTTTGTATTCTGAATATTGTGATTATTAGTTTGATTGAAATCATCATAAAACATGATATGGCAGTGCTGGACCTGACAGGGGAAAAGAAAAAGAGAAAAGAAAGACAAGAAAATGAGAGGAAAGAAAAAGAAAGAAGAGAAGAGAGCATGTCTAAGCTGCTAAACACACAGTATTCACCACATTTAAACACTATTTTGAGCTTTAAATCTTTCTACTATTGACCTCAGCTGTACAATTTCTTCAGCTGATCGCTCAACAAGCAGATTTTAGCCATCTCAAACAGTCTTCTACTCATCCCTGCTCAACTTTCAACCAATTTAACCATGTTTAATCATCAGTTTTTGCTTTAAACACTTCTTTTAAACTTCTTTTCATTTCAGCCTTCTTTAGCATTACAGTTCAGTAGTTTTTGCCTGACAGCATTCACACTGCTGTTCTGCAAGAACAGCTTTTTCTAGTTCTTGTAGTCGGTTCAATTTTTAAAACTTTTAGTCCCTGGGGGGCAATTTAAAACACAGTCGTAGCAGCACTGCACGTTGCAGACAGATATAAGTGAATTTAGAGGAACCAAGCAAGGAAAATAGACATTTTGTGTCCAGCCACTGCAGCAGAGACGTGCGTATCTTTTTGTATGGTTGTGTGGTTTTCATAAAGCACCAGATGTTTTATTATACTTTTAAAATGGACTAAAATAATTCAGACTCTCTTTATGTAAAACTTACCAGACTTGTCTTCTGCTGTTTGCAAATGTCTGTGTCTCTGAGGACCTCACATTATGCTGTTCAGACGTTTAAGAAAAACAAAGAAAACTTCCCATAATAGTTGCAAATTTTTATTCTTTTTTAACTTTGCTCTATTCATATATTTATGTTGGACCTCTGTGTGCATGAACACTTTTCACAAACCTCTCAGATTTGTTGTATATGGAAGAATTGTCCAGCTTGAAGTATTATGAGGCTGCTGCGCTAACTTGTTTATCACAAATCCCTCCTCATCCATTCTAGTTTTTATTTCATGTGACCCAGGATTACTCAAATAAAACAAAAGAAGTACAAGAAATAGCTAAAATACTGACATTTATTCCTTCTTTTTTGTTTTTAGCAGCATCAGTATATGGGATAAAAACTCAAATGTGTTACAATCTGTCCAATCAGCTGCGAGCAACCCCTGATGCTGACGTGTAAAGGTCACCAGTTAATCTGGAAACAAACATGAGCTTGTTGTGTACTCTGTTTCATATGACTTATTTTTAGAGCTTTCCATCACTTTCTCTTTTCACACATGTAATTGTGTCATCTACTCTGCGCTGTAATTTGTTTTCCTTAATCCATTACTCATCAGACCTGTCGGAGCCAGTTGACGTGTACAGTGATTGGATAGACGCCTGTGAAGCAGCCAATCAGTAGTCCTCAAGGAACCTGGACTCATTTCAGGGCGATAGAGGAGATGAGCTGGTGGGAAGCGATCATTCGGATAAAGCCGGTCGGCGGACATAAGTGAAACTTTCAGTCATGTTATTCACAGGTTTTGTGGTCTGTTGAGATTTACAGCTCCATGAGCCGCAGTTTCGCTTATGAGATCCTCATCAAAACCATGTTCAGAAGCGTCTCTGTCATTCTGATTTCAACCCACAAACCTAGTTTGGCCTTTCAGAATTATTGTATTTTAAATTGACATTTTGTTGTGAAGGGTACCATGATTTATCTTCACACATTCAGCAGAGCTGTCCGTTTTTAGTTTTCGATGGCTCGCAGACCATTCAGATGCAGGCTTGTATGATAATCTTTAGTTTTGAAGATCACAAAAAAGGGAGAAGTACTTTGATAGTTTTTAACGGATGCATGAACATTTAGCTTAACAAGCATATGTTTATGAACGCAGAAGGAATCTCATTTCAGCAGTGAAAGTTACAAACTGGATAGTCTAAGATGGAAAGATGGAGACAGTATGTTGAAATATAAAAACAGTATAGAAACAAAATGTGTTTATAAACTTTGAAAACTTGAAATTTTCCTCACATTCAGTCCTGAACCGATGCAGACGTCCACACCAAGATCCACCAGTGTCAGACCTGACTAAGTCTGGGCAGAGGTGAACTTCTTGGCTGGATGTTAATGCAGTTTCGGTCAACAGCGAAGCTGAATGATGTCACGCTTTGCATCTCATTTTAAGTCTTTTCTTTATGTTTGAGATAATCAGTTTTATTCACTCAGAGTAAAGCCTGCTGTTGCCAGCTTTTTCCTCCCCAGCAGCGATTGCAGATGCTGCTCAGCAATCTGAAAGGATTAGGTCATCACATTATAAAAAGGAAAAAATCAGAATGTATTGGATTTCTGCTTCGCTGCTCAGGACATGGGGGTTTTAATTGTTCTTAATCCAGTTGATCACAGTTGATTGTTTTTAGCTCAATAAATGAAATGACACTTCAAAAGGAATAAATGATTTTTGGTAATAAGCATGGGCTGCAGAGGAATGTTTTGTTCTCTTAAAATCAGCCTGTAATGCTGAGTAATTATTCTCTGACTCGACACAATGGTTCTGCACCGTTTACCGGCCGGGTGACCCAGCAGCAAGCCGGGTGGGAGGAGTGAAAGCTCAGCTGAGATCCGACAGCTTGTTCGGGGACAACGCCCCTTTAAAAGATGTGTGAAACAAACAAATCGGGGTCCATTTCCAGATAAACTTAGAAAATCTTCCAACTTTATAAATAAAGTTGATGTTTGGCCTTCAAGTTTAATAGAAAACTTTGCATTAATTTGATTAATAAACCAACTTCTGCTGATTTTATGGTTATTTTCAGCTGCTCTAGTCGGTATTCGTCCAGTCCAAATAAAAATTCTTATTTGTTGAGCCTCAATAGATGCTGTTGCACCTTCCTGACGACGAACTGTGCACAAAATGATGGCTTTGTTATTACATTTTTGTTATCTTTAAGATCAGTTTTGCCATGAAAGAGACATGTCTCATTTTTTGACAAAGCTGGTAACCTTCCCTCCATGTAAACAGCAAACTCTTGTCCCCGGATCATCACATGGCTGATGGTAAAAGAGCGGACCCAGTAATTATTGTAAGCAGAAAAGACATTAAAGTGTGATGAGAAAGGAAATAAATACATTTCACATCAGCATTAGCTAATCTGTGATAAATGTTTTTATGTAATGCAATTAATACAGTTTTTATTTGAATGAATGCTGTGGTAAAGATTAAAGTGTAAAGCTGATCCGCATTTTATTGTGAAAGAACAGAAAAAATGTTTTGTTGGGGCCAAATGCAATTGAAAAACTCTTTCTCAGCCACTTTACCAACGTCTTTCTGTTTGTTTCTGATGAAGATTTAGATCTTCAAAACAAACTTAAGTGAAAATGTCTTCATAGCTCTTTATATACTAAGCTGGATGCAGCAGTTTTCAGTAAGTACCAGTTAACACTAGATCTAGCAGGATTTTCAGGTCCTTCTGCAGTCTTCCCTCCCTCTACCATAATCACCCCATTTACTGACCTATTGGTTTTCAAATCGGGGAGTTTGCATGTTGTTATCTCAGTCACTTTACAAGGTAAAAATACACCTAACTTTCCCTTTGGTTCAAACCAGTTTTCACTGCTCTATACCATGCTGCCATTGGATACAGTTACATGATGTTTCTTAGTTCGAAATTAATTCAGAATTAGAAGTATTGTCCTTCGAGTTTACATGTAAATTATAATTTCGAATGGAGGTTTCCATGGAAACGAGTCCTTGCTTAATTTTTTTTAATGATTTAACTATTAAAGATTGTACAACAAGTCAGGGTACAAACAGACAACAATAAACAAAGTGACACTATTAGTGGTAGAGCTGTGTGAAACGGTATGCATCCTTGCTTAATTCCACTTTAGAATAATTTAGGAAAGGGCTCTGATTGGACAGAGGGCGGACGTGACGTATTAATGTCTACGGAAATAAAATTTGCTTACTGCTTGTTTTTTCAACCGTAACATGGAAAACTACATCATAAATACCAGTTTCAACGCTATTTTGATTATAATTTTGAAGAACAAGTTCGACAAGAGGAAATTACTTGATTTTTTTTCAGCAGCTAAAATGGAGAAGGAAGATAGACTACCGAACACGGGAGGCAAAACATCGCGTGGAATATGTGTGTCATCGGGATGGGACAAGAAAAAGAGCATGCACAAAACGATCAGGATTAACTTGGAGCGAAACTAAGGTTTATTAGTCAGTCCAAATTTAAAATGTGAACAAACCAGCCACTTACTTCAGAATTAAGTTTAATTCTGACTTGACTTTTGCATTTTAAATCGGGTGTTTTCTTGGTCATTTTTCGTCAGTTTAAATCAGAATTAACTTTTATTTGGAACTAAAACTTCCATGTAAACGTGGCCATTATGATTTGTTTTTGTGAGGTTTTTACTTTGAACAGCTGCTGCACACCTCAATTCCCCTCTACATGTCAGATGCTTCACAAACCAAGAAGTGAAAACCAGTTGGAACGTGACTGTGTATGTGTTGAAGCTAAATGGTGTAGGTGGGATTAAAAAGCTTGATCCAACCCATGATGGAGTGCAATACTGTTGCTTGTTAATGTGATTATAATGGTTTTAACAGTACTTGATATATTTGACATAAATTTATCCTAACTGAACAAGAGCAGCTGGTGACACATTTAACCCTCAGGACTAAGAAACTGGAGCTGGTTTATAGTTTACCTATCAGACACATTTAATTACACTTCACTAAATGCTTCAAGTTCCTATTTATAAGTAATTTTACAAGTATAAATCACCATGAATTTGACTTAATTGCTTACTCTTTAGATGAAAAAGTACTTAAAATTAGGACCCTTCTGGGTTTGTACTGTCGCACTGTCTCATGTCTCATCAAAAACAAGATTTTCAGCCTTAAAAAGCATTTTTTCATGACGAGGAAACACTGGACATCCTCATCTAGACATGGGGAAATTTTTATTTTAGTTGCAATAATTGCTGCAGTTCTATTTAAAGATGCAGAACGCTGTTCCTGATCTGCTGTCCTGTGGCATCTGTGCCCCCGTGACACATTTTTAGGAGTCCAGTATCCATTCATCCCTGCAGAGCACAGAATGTGGGAGACCACAAATGAAAGAAGACACAGTGTAGCGAGGTTGTGCACCAGACAGGGCTGAGTGATAATAGATGAGATGTGGAGTGCCTGCCTGGGCTCTCCACCCAGGAGGAGTACGTCCATGCATGCGCACTGCATTGTATTTGATGATGGACCCCAGCTGGAGAGGTATTGACGACGCCTTATGAAACATGCTGGAGGATGATTACAATGGAGAATGATTATCACTTGGTCTCCCCTCCGTCTCTGCCTGTCCCCTCCTACTCCCTCCCCCTCTTCTTCTATGTCTCCCTCCCTTTCTTTCTCCTCTCCCATTCAGCACGCGAGGTCAAGTGTCACTCCGTCTCCGTTGTCAAGGCTGCCAATCACCCACACAGTGAGTGCAAGGCAACTGTTGCCAAGGAAACAGAGCGATTTTGGTTGCTAGGCACCTGGAGCTGTGCTCACAATAGTCATTTTGTTGCTTAGAAGCACACACACATGCTCATGTAAATACAGGCATAACCACAGACGTGGCTTTTGTGCAATCAACAAGTTCGCACGGCGTCGGAGTGAAATTCAGATTGATTAGAATTACACACTGTCACAGATTTGCTTACACAGTGGTCGGAAATCACACAAGTGCAAATGATAAGTGTGTCATTTATCTTGAGGGGTGGGGGTTACAAGATGCTAATGTTTTGCTGAATTTGCAAAGAGATGTTGATTTTGTAATTTATAATACCTAGCAATAATGCTAATGTACCAAAAATGTAGTTCAGGATGTTTTATTCCTGCACCTTTGCTACCTGATTAATCAGCCCGCTCAAACGTCTGTGAATTTCCCAAAGCTGTACCTCAACTTGATCAATAAAAAACATAAACATCCATCATTCTGACCAAAAAAATAGTTGGCCATAAAAGCAGTCAATCCCTTATTTCCCCACCGGCGCATGGACCCAGTGAACCTACATGTTGCAATCTGTGTGCATTCAAATGTTCTATTTTCATGGGATCCAACCCTCATGAATCCCCATCATGACAGCCAGTCAGATGGTTTAAATGCTTAAATGTCAACCAAGGGTGCAAGCCTTTTACATGTCCTCATGTGTTGCTGCTACAGGCATCAAACTCACACTTCTTTTTTCTCCCCCCCCCCCCCCCCCCCCCTTTTCTTTTTTGGGGGCATGAGTCATAAATAGGAAAGCAAGAGCCGGATGATTGCTAAGTGCAGCTAAAAGTTAAACCATCCCTTCAACCTTGCAGTCGTTCACGTCCCAAAAGCCACAGACAGCCGCTGTGTTTGAGAATCTTCTGAGTGCAGAGTGTGAAGCGCTGCGAAAGACACCCATCAACCGATAAGATTATGGGATCGCTTGTGAATGAACGGGGGTACCCAATCAAGAAGTTGGAATTAGCGTTTGACTCTGAAGACTTTTGTGCTAAGCTCCCTGAACTAATGCCCGAGGACTTAGCTTAGTGACATGTTGCAAGACATCCCCGGCAGCGCCTCTGCAGGAGAGGCTGAACCCGGCTGACGACACCGACTCATCGGCTCCACAGGTGCGTAAAACGGACATGGCCGACAAACCAGTGGTAATAAAACCTCGTCACTGGCTGCGTTTCATTTGGACACCTTCCTAGCCCCTGATTGCTTTCTATTAAAAAAATCAAACAAACAAAATAAAACAAAAAAAAAAGAAAGAAAGAAAAGAAAGCACTTCTGGGTGCTAAAGCTTTAAGATGTATGTCACCTCCTCAGACCGGCCATACATTTACACTTGTCTGTCCCGGTTCTTTGCACATCGAGTGGCGACCCTGCTTTCAGTCCAGTGTTGATGATGAAGCTTCCACTCGACTACGCGTATTCTCAAGCAATAACATCCACATCTGTATTATCAACCCAAGAATACCCGTGGTCGAGACCGGAGCAAAGATGCCCACCTCCTCCCCTCCAGTCCTTTTCCCCCTCTCTGCTTTCGTCTCCGCAGCTCGCCCTCTCTTCCCGTGCTCATCCCTTCAGCTCCTGCACTCTGAATGAGATTGCAGCGTAGAAGGAGGAGGTCTGTGTGGAGGCGCATCTTTAAGGACAGCACCTATGATAAAGCAGACAAAAGAAATCATATTTATCCTTGAATGGCAATGCGGCGGCTTTGCTCGGGCGCATTTTTCTTCTTTTATTTTTATGCTCACAGTCACATCTTGAGCTCACTGCCAGACTAATAACTTGATTGTAAGCTTTATAATAGTTACACACACACACACATACACACACAGATATCTTTTACAGGAGCTGCAGCTAGTAAGCAGGTTTCACTACCAACAGCTTGTCTCTGGTATGGAGCAACCATTTCAGCCTGGGGAGAGGACAGCCTCAGCAATTATCAAATAGATGTCAGTGTGTGTTACTCTGCGCTGAGGGGAGGAAAAGATTCCCAAACAGATGTTCAGCCTTCACCTCCAACCCCCTCCTCCTCACCTATTGTCTTCTTTTATTCCACGTTCCACTTCCTGCCATCCCAACTATTGTCTCCCACCTCCTTCCAGTGAAATCCCAGGTCTTTCTCGCTGTGCCCCACAGAGAATAAGACAGACTCTTCCCAATCCTCGCGTGCCAATTAAGCCACACAGTAGCAGTAAGCTGAGTAGGAAAGATGGGAGGAGGAGGAGGAGGAGAGCCATTGAGGGAAAACAGGGAGTTTAGGTTGCATCAGCACCACAGACAGCTCCTTCTTAAAAACTCAAACTAGTTTACAAACAGGACTTGATGTTCTTCCCACTTTTCCTCTTAACCATTCCTCCCTAATCATCATGATCCCCTCCGCTCTCTCCCCTTGTGTGTCCCTCTTTCCCATCCTCAGATCAGCTTATTTATCCATCCATCCATGCACACATTATATGAATCCTACATCATCGTCTGTATCCCTTCAGCTATCAAAGCTGCACCCCATGAAACCTGACACTCCTGGAAAAATTCCCATTTGCCTCTCGCCCTCCTGCGAGACTCTTAACCTGCTGTCACTGCAAGGCAAGTCGAGAAGATCTTGACGTCCCCCTCATTAACCAAAACTCCTCTAGTCTTTCGCTCCTCGTCTCCCTCCCACTCGCCTCTTGCCTCTTCCTCCGTCCCAACTGTCCATGTCTGGCCTGCTGATGATGACAACTCAAGTGGACGTGTCTTCTGTTCTCACCGCGAGCTGTGAAGAGATGTACGAAGGTGTCAGAGATCTGGTGTAAAAATACACCCTGCTGCTGCTGCTGTACCGCTCGCTACACAGGACCAGCCCATGTCTGCTCTGTGTCACCAAAATGTCTTTGTCTGATCTGAAGAAGACACGTTGCATTCAGTGTGCATGTCGAGGTTAAACTACGATGGCATGACACTTGTATGGGTGTGCCTGAAGCAGCAGCCTGGAAGCTTGTGGCCTTTTTTTTTTAAAAAAAACCCAAAAAACCTGATGCAGCATCCACATATTTATGATTATGCCTTTGTCTCCCCTATAACGGCTTTATAGACTGGTAAGAAGTTTATGTGATGCTGAAAGACATCTGGTTTGCATCTATAGGAAAATTCATTTCCTGAATTGACTTGATTGAAAGTGAACTGGCTCCAGCTGAAGGGCCTAATGAAAGAAAATCGGTCTGCGCTTCATATTTATGTCTGACGCAAAAAACAGACTTATCAATCCTTTCATGTACCTGGTATTTGGAATAGGACACAGAATTTCAAGTGGCTGAGCCAGGGGCAAAAACGAGATGGAAAGAGAGACGGAGCGGATGCAGAGGCTGCTGCCTGCACATTATTGCTTAATTGTTTGGAACTAAAGGCCCTGTTATGAGGATGTTTATGCTTATGCCTGCAACAGGGAACCTTTCCAGCCATTTCTGCCACACTGTAGAGTTTAATAGTCACAAGCATCAATAAATAAATGCATCAAATTCAGCCTGGAGTGCAACGTGGAACTAAGCTCTGCTTTTTTTTTAGCCAAACTTTCTGAGACAAAACTTGACCAAAACACTTTGGTTTCCTTCATCTTGCAGCCCCCCCCCCTCGTGCACATGGCTCCAGTTGGCCTACTGGCCCAGATAAGCACACAACCACACACTGTACAACTGCAGATAGCCAGCACCTGTTCCCTACGTGACAGGCGTGGATATCAAGCTTTTCTTTGTTTGTAAATACATCCGCTTCCACTGACAAGGAGAAGTCAGTTCAGAGTGGGAAGCGTGGATGGAATTTTTTAACCTCTTGCGTGTTTTTTCTTTCACCCAACACGCTGGCGTGCAGCTCCTGCGGGGAAATGTGCAGGTGCAATTCTCATCAAGTAATCTGATAGGCACTTTGGCAGGGATGCTGCTGGGACCAACCTGTTCACTTATCAAATCATAGCGCGTGCCAACGAGGGACCTGATCTGCTGCGTTGCTAAAAACCCGCCTCAGCTGTTCAGATCTACAAGTCCTGCATCGTTTTGTTTTCTTCACTTCAGAGATGATCAACAAACAGATCATCCGCGATGGTCAAAGCGAACTAAAGTGACAGCACTGGGAACTGGGGCCAAATCGCTTTTCATGGAGAACAACACAAAAGAAGAAGAAGAAGAAGAAGAAGGGGAAAAAAATCTTTCACCTACCGATGTGTCCACGTTCACGCAGCTGCCACGAAGAGCCAGCTCCATATGCCATACATTGTATCCACGCTGAAGTGTGAGAATAGGTTATGGTGTGCAGGGAAACGCCCCCTCCACCCCCCATCCAGTCCCCGCTTCTCCTCTTCTCCGCTTCTCCTCTTCTCCTCCCGCTCGTTTGGAGCCACATAACCACTCCTTGTTTTTTCCTTTTTCTCCGAGGGAGGGATGGAGGGATGGAGGGATGGAGCAGCAGCATCACCAGCAGCAGCAGCAGCAGCAGCATCATCCCTTCCCAACTCATCTGCAACCTCTCACCTCTCCTCTCCTCATTTTAAAAACCATTTTCTCCTCCTTCATTCTGTTTAATCCCCCCCCCCCCCCACAAAAGGAAAAAAGAAAAAAGAAAAAAAGAAGCCATTATGCGGGAGAGATTTGCGCCAAAAGTGCAGTACTTCTCAAACTGGGGTCTCTGAAGAGATGTTGGAGCTCCAGCAGCTCCAAGAAAAGCGCAGAATTTAGCGTCAAAACGACAAAAAGCACGTATTAGAAGATGAGTTTCGTTTGTCTTACTGGCCACACACAGCGCCAGCATTCATTTGTTCTCTACCTAAACTTCCCAGGAGTCTTCAGTCCAGATGATTTAGGGATTTATTTAATATTCTCTCTTTTTTTTTTTATCATCTATTTGTCACAATTATAGTGTTTTATATGAACTTCTTGTTGTTTTCTGACAACAAAAGGGCTGGAAAAAGTGAAACCTTCAGCCATTTTAATGTGATGATAAGTTCAGTGTTAGTAGCCCATTTGGAACACACCCCACAGGAATTCATGACAATTTCAGACACTTTTCACCACTTTGCAGCAGCAATGGAGCCTTCTGGAGTTATTTTGTCACATTCTTCCAACAACCAAGATGTTCAACCTGTTGGGAGGTCTCTACTGCATGTTTTATTTGTTCCTTTTTATCTTTCTTTAGAATCAGAATCAGAAAAACTTTTATTGCTGTTGTCTTTGAACAATTCACAGACTAGGAACTTGTTTTGGTGATAAGGTGCTGAATAATAAAAAATAATAATAAAAACACTGAATAATAATATAAAAGTAGAAATACAGCTATTTTACAACTATTTTACAAATAAGTTGTAAAATCTCCACATTGAATGTCAGGCAGGTTCCATGCTCAACGTGCAGAATATGGCTTTGCATTGTCCCGCTGAAAAATGTATTTGCCCTGCTCCTGGCAGAGATGGTGGAATAAATATGTGGTTGAAGGCAGCACACATTTCCCAAAAGCACAGACACAACCCTATGTAGCATCACAGAGCCTTGCTTGTGGAACTGCTGCCATTTAAAGTACAGCTTGACACAAAAGAAGATGACTGATTCCATTTCTTCCAAAAAAAAAAAAGAAAAGAAAAGAAGACTGGAAATATATTAGCTTGATTAAAATACACATTTCCACTGTGTGATGGTACGGATCCTCCAAAGTCCAAAGGCTTTTTTAAAAACACATTGAAGGTTTAAACAGCAGTGAGTGTAACTCAGATTGTGGGGCTTGGAAGAGGTTTATATTATAATCCCAGCTCCATGTGGTTATATCAGCTACTGATGAATGACAGCTCTTCATGCAGAGCTGTCTGAAGGATTGTGGCTCACAGGTTACGCTTTTGTCCTGCCTTTTGCACACTGATATTCCTCTAGATTCCCTTAATCATTTAATAATAACATGTCGAGGGAGAAATCCGTAAAGCCTTTCCAAGCTGTCTTTCTTCTTTTTTTTTTTTTTACATGTTAAAAACACACATTGTGCTGAAGTAATAAAAAAAAAAAAAAACACCTGTAAGGTTTGAGTAAAGCTAATTGATCTGCATGAAAGCAAGCTTTATGTGCAGGCCTGTATCAGGGGGGGTTATATGGAAGGAAAAGATTGTGTTCAGATTGTGATTGTCTAAACCCTCTTTCTTTAAGGAGTAAAAAACACAAAGAGCAGAAAAGCTGGTGTAGCTTTTATACATGCAGCAGCAAGAGGGTGCACACTCAAAAATAGAGGTACCAGCTTGTACCTAAAAAGGTACAAATGCTTGTCGCTGGGGGTGTACTCTTTTGAGAGACATTTCTGTACCCTTCAGTTCTGGTCTATTTTTGTACCTCATCAAGTTCAACCTCACCTTATCAAGTTATGTTTTTATGTTTTTCACAGGATTAGGCCTGGTCCATTCCACTTAGCAATATTATCTTATCTTTAATCTAGAAATAATCTTCAAAAACTCAAAACACTGACATTGTGGACTACAGCAAGTGTTGTGCGTCTAAACCGGTCTTAACAATACATTTCTTTTGAGGCGACTTTTTAAAAATTAAAAATAAAAAATAAAATAATCAAATATCAGTTGTAATATGTGGTGGAGTCGTTGGGGGGGGGGGGTATACTGATTGCTGAAGAAAAGCTGGTAAAAGTCCTAGTATGCACTATACGCTGTAAAAAATAGTCCCGGTACGCAAAAGGATAGAATTTAAAAGTGCCGGTACTGCGTACCGCTGCATACTGGCCCACTTAAAGCACTGCTGCTAACAATAGTTTTTGTCACGACAAACATCTTTCAATGCTGCAGGTACCCTTATGGTTAAAATGGTACAAATTTGTACTTTATGTCACTTTGAACCCTTTTTCGTACTCTGAAGGTGTGCTTCTGGTCTCTTAAAGACCAGTATTGTACTTTTGAGAGAACATTTCTTTAAAATGTACCTATAGGTACAGAAATGTCCTTATCTTGTACCTCTATTTTTGAGAGTGTGGTAACAAAGGAAATGGTTTGTTCCTCTCTCCAACAACACTTTCACATGCACTGCTGTGATAACTGTAGAGAAATATGAGAAATAAAACATCTTTACGTGAATAATCAGGATCTCCAAGTGGATTGCAACAAGTTAAAAAAGGTGCACAGAAAGGTAAGATGTGGTTGTTCTGGGACCAAGTCTGTGGCGCTTGATGAGGAGGAGGCTTCTTCTCTTTACTGTCTGGTGGTAGACTGGATCTTTCTTCTTCATGTCCTTCCACTTTACAAAGATGTTTGTAATATCTCTCTTTCTTGTCCTCATAAGGGAGGTTCCAGGTTATATTTGTCCTCATTTTCATGCCATTTGGTTAACAACCTCAGATAACGTCAAGACCTGCACAGGGACTCACTCTCCTCTGGAAATGTGCAGCATAATCTTTATATTTTTAGAGGATAACTAATTAGGAAAACATCTTAAAGTTTACTTCAAACCAGCATAGTGAGACTGATGATCGATGTGTGTCTGAAACAGCATTTCTGACCCCCTCCAGTGACCAGTCCATCATCTGAGGTGGTACCTGAAGTGTCCAATCCAATTTCACAGGTGGCTGTTGCCACCCTGGCCACCGCTCCAGTTCCACCCCTGGTCCTGAAACTCTGCAACAGCACTTCTCAGAGTAGGAATCAGTGTGAAACGCTGGTTTAGCTCGCCTTTGTAGCTTAAATTCAGAGATAGTTCCATCTAAGACATACAGAATACCAGGCACATGCCTTGGGCTCTAGGGTTAGGTAGGCAGACAGTCGCAAATTGCAACAGACACATATTATAAATGTATAGGCACCATTAAAAAAAACGTATCTAAATGATTCCATAGCCGTCCCCACACAATTTAACAAAGTATGTCATCACAACTAATAGTGTATGTTGACATTTTTCCTCAAAATAATGCAGTTAAAATTGTTTATGTCATGTTTTTGTGAACATGTCACTCAGCTTTAAGTGACTGACTAATCCTTTAGAACAAATGTAGACCACTTGCACAGTGTAGTAACCATAGACTGTATATAAAAGATGGATGTAGCCTCCGTGACGTCACCCGTAGGTTTCTGAAGAGCTGAATTGAAGCTCGGTGGGCGGTTCCTACCATCACCATCTTGTCAGACGCATGTGTGTCGTCTCGCCTGGAAAATACAAATATGGGCAAAGAGGTGGAGCTGAGAGGGGGGCTGTGAGCGTCATGGTGGATTATTGACATCGTGTGAACTCCAAGCTTTCTGTAGCTAAGAGCTAACCGAGCTAACCTGGAGATAACAGGAGCTAACCAGCTAACGGAGGTAAGCGGGCTAAAGCTAAGTCACGTTGTTAACCGGCTAAAAACCGCGGTTGTTCTGCGTTCTTCTGACTTGAAGTGGGAGATCAGGTACCGAATTTTGAGATTAAATAACTTTTAATCACTCCCCCGATAGTTGTCATGAAGGTAAACCTGACCTATTAAACTTAAAATGGATTTTTGAACCAGGCTGTAAACATGTTTATTTCTGCTGTGAAGTTGGTCTTTTTAACATGGGAGTCTATGGGGATTTGCTCTGTTTTGAAGCCCCTAGTGGATGAAGGGGGAACTGCAGTTTTATGCACTTCCGCATAGGCTTCACTTTTATCCGTCCATCTTTCATATACGGTCTATGGCAGTAACGTAAAAATGCAGCAAAGCGATCTGCCTTTTTTTTTTTTTTTTTAACATATATGATTTTATGTGGGGAAACAGACTGCGCTGGGTGTGGCTTTGACTGTAACACAGTGAGTTACTTGTGCAGCTTCTCTGTCTGGCCAGCAGGAGGCGCTGTTGAGTCATTTTTATTGAGCTATGAAAAGCACTAAATGCCACCAGTTTCAAATCTCTTGTTTTTTTTTTTTTTTTTTTTTTTCTACTATCCAAAATATACAGATTACTATTGAAGCTAGAAGATTCCATCTCTCTCCCAACTTCTAAATGGGAAGCAGACTTATCCAGCAACTTCAATCAAAATGAATGGTCACAAATCTGCTTAAACACATTCAAAATGACTAAGAATTCAAGCATGCAATTAATACAATTCAAAATTCTACACAGAACTCATTATACGGGACACAGGATGTTCAAGATGGGTCTGTTACACTCACATATCTGTTCACACTGTACTGACAACATGATTGACAGCTACTACCATGCCTTATGGTCTTGTCCACCTGTCCAGAGATTCTGGCTCCAGGTATGTAAAGATCTGTCAGACTGGTTTAAATGTAATATCCCTGCAAACCCCAAATTGTGCCTATTGAGTCACGTAGGTGAAAATAACATAGGGTTTAATTTAGCAAAACCAATCCTCAGCAGCCTGTGCATTGCAAAGAAAACTATCCTTGTGAACTGGAAAAGCAAACAGAATCTGTGTATCCAGCAGTTTAGAAATCTGTTATTAGATTACATCAGCATGGAAATGATGTCTGCCTCCTCAAAGGATCAGTCAGTTGAATTTCACTCTCTCTGGTCTCCTGTGATCAACTCCATCACTTAGTGTAGGGGGGAGAGTGTGACCTCATCCTGCTCGGGGCTAGGGAGTGGCTGGGTGGCTCAGGTGGCTATGGGTCTGGGGTGGACCCCTGGACGGGGATCTTGGCTGCTTCATTACTGGGGGGGCTAGGTTTCCAGACCTGGCGGGAGGCCTTGGGTTGATCAATGGTTGGAGTTGCCTTTTGGCGGTGGGGCGAGGTCGCTGGCGGGGGCTGGATCGGCGGGTATTGGCTCCGTGACGGGTGGCCGTGCCGCTGTGGGGTGGGCGGGGTGCGGGTCCTGGGCTCCGGTGCCCGGGGCTGTCCCCTGCTTCTCGGGGATGGGGGGTCGGCCCTGCCGTGGGGGGGTTGGGCTGACCTGGACCTGCCGCTGCAGCGGGGGCGGGTCCGTGCCCTGGTGCCCGGCAGAGGGACCCGGGCCCAAGATAGTTGAGGATGGGGGGGTGCCTGTGTATATATGGGGTGTGTATGGAGGAGTGTAGTGGTACATGAATGTATGGGGGGTAGGGGTGCGTGTATGTGGGAGTGTGTTGAGGCATGTATGTGTGGGGGTGTATGTATGAGGGAGTGCGGTGGTGCATATGTGGGGTGTGTATAGAGGATTGTAACGGTACATGAAGGTATAGGGGGTGAGGGGTGTGTGTATGCGGGAGTGTGTGAGGGGTGTTGGGGTGGAGGTTTAGGGGACTGTGATAGTACATGAGTGTGTGGGGTGTAGGAAGTGTGTGGTGGTTTATATGTGGGGGGTTTATGGGGAGTGTAGTGGAGCATGAGTTTGTGGGGGGTAGGGTTGTGTGTAAGGGGGAGTGTGTTAGGGCATGTAGGTGTGGGGGTGGAGGTTTTGGGGCGTGTGATAGTACATGATTGTGTGGGGGGTTGGGGTTGTGAATGAGGGAGTGGGTGTGTGTGTGTGTGTGTGTGTGTGTGTGTGTGTGTATGGGAAGGGGTAAGGGCTTGTGTGTGGATAATCTGGTGTTAAATGCATGGGAGATAGGGGTGTGTATATAGAGGAGTATTGAGATGCATGTGTATGGGGGGTAGTGGCCCGTGTGTAGGGGGGAGTGGGGGGGTGCATGTGTATGTAGGTGTATAGGGGGGTGAAGGGTCATGATTATGAAGGGGGTAGGACTTCAGTGAGAGAAGTGGGGAGTTGTAGTGGTTTGTTCTAGGGTAGGTAGAATGAGAAGGGGTGTTTTGTGATGGGCAGGGAGGTGAGTGGGATGTAGGGTTTTGTATCTGTTAGAATGGGTGTGTATGTGTATAGATGTATGTGTGGGTCTGTAGGTGTGTGTGTGTGTGTAGATGTGTGTGTATACCAGGCTGATGGTGAGGGGGTGTGAATGAGTTGGTGTGTAAAGGAGAAGGGAATGCAACGTGTCTCTGGGTGGGGGCGTCTCCTAGGGGTGTGGGGGCGGTGGGCCCTTGGTCTGTCTCTCCTTCTCCCGCCCCTCCTCTTCTTTGCCCCCCCCCCCCCCCACTTTTGCATGTGGTTCGTTGGTGCCTTCTGGGGCCGGTGGCGGCTCCTTTATTGGGGTTGCTGAGGGCCCTGGTTGTTGGGGCAGCTGCCCTTGGCCTGTCCTGGCCTTCGGGGGCCCCGGGAATGGGGGACGTGCCTCGTGCCGCAGGTGGCTCATCTTCTTGAGGGAGGCGCGCTTCCCTCGGGACCTAAATCCCCGAACTCCCCTCCTTCCCTTCTTCCACCACATACAGGCAGGGCGTTGGGAGGTGGACACGTTGATCTGGATGGTGAGAGAGGCCATCAAGGTGGTTTCGATCGCTGCACCCAGCATCGGTTCACCTCCCAGTTTTAATTACACTTAGTCAACATAACACAAAAAACACACACTGACAACACATGGACATATTTTGGGGGGCGGGCCATGCAGTGTGCGGTGGGCGGGGCTGCTTTGGTGGTCCCGCTCCCAACATGATGTGGTTACTTCTTCCCAATTTTAATTGCAAACAACACACACTTCACAATCATTCATAAGCTGGGAGGGAGGGGGTGACAATGGGGTCCTGCCACGCCCCTATTTCTGGGGCTGTGCCGGAGGAGTTTGGGCGGGGGAGTGGTGCTGTTCAGGGGGCCTGGGTCTGGGCTGGCCTGGCGGGGGTGGGACTGCTGCTGGCCCTGGGTGGTGCTGGATCGGCTGCATGTGTGGAGTGGTGGGGGGGCATTGACAGGGGTGGGGGGTAGTTGTGGGGCCCTGATCGGGGCCCTCCTATCCCCTGCTCCCCCGGGGGTATCTCACAGGGGACACGTTGGGAAAGAAAGGTGAGGGCGTGCATGAGCCAATGGATGAAGTGGTGACTGAATGTTAGGGTAGAGGGGGGGGGGTGGGGGGATCAGGGTGAAAGAATTTAGGAAAGTGGATGGCCGCTGGGATAGGAGGAAGGGGGGGTGTATGCAGATGGGTGGGGGTGCGTATGTGGGGTTATGTTGGTGGTACAGGGGAGTGATGGGGTGGGTGTACAATGAGGACTGTGAATGTGGATAGAGGGGTGTAGGGAGGTGTGTGTGTGTGTAGAGTGGGGTATGCGTGTATGGAAGAATGGGTGATTATAGAGGGAGCAGGGATGTGTGTGTGAGGGGTGTGTGTGTATAAAGAACGGGGGTAGGAGAGTGTGAGTTTGAGCGTGTGTAAGAGAATGGGTGTATAGGGTGTGTTTAAGGAGGAAGTGTGGATGCGTGTGGGTGTGGGTGGGGGTAGGTGGGTGGGTGCATGTGTGTGTGTGTGTGTGCGTGTGTGTGTGTGTGTGCACATGTGTGCGTATGTGTGTGTGTGTTTGTGTGCGTGGGTGCGGGGAGGGTCTTGGTGCTCGGGGAGCGCTGCTGGTGCGCTGGGGTGCGGCCTGGCTGCCGCTCGGTGGAGGTCTGGGGATCCCGGCCCTCCGTCGGTGTGGGCTGGGCCCTCTGCCTGCGGGGGTGGGGGGTTGCTTCTGGGCTCTTGGGGCCGTGGGGCCCGCGCTCTGTCTGCCCTGGGTGGCCGGTGCCCGGCGGGGCCGGTCCTCGCTGGTCCGGGCCTGCTGGGGCCTGTTCCCACTGACTGCGGGGGACTCTGGCTGGGACCCCCCTCTGCCTCCTCCTGGGTCGGTGCATGGCTGGCTCCGGGGTGGGGCGGTTGGGGTCTGCGCCTGGGGATGGCTGCCGATGGCCCTGGTCTCGGGGGTACTCCTGGCGTGCCTCTTGCCTTTGTGTGGGAGGGGTCACACTGGCATGATCACCTTTTCCGGAACACGTTCCACTCTGCATGTTCTGCATGTGACACAGTCACCGAGTCGTCTGCAGGTTTATTCACTAACAGCAGCTAGTTTTCTCATTTCTGTTTGTTTCTCATTTATATTTAACTTTTTAGATTCATAGTTTAGTTACTATGATCTAAAGTTGGCTTGTATGTGTATGTATATGTGTTAATACTGGCAAGTGCGTATATGTTTGTACGTATGTATGTGTGTGTATGTGTGTGCATAGAGGTGTGTGTGTATATGTATGTATGTGTATATGTATATGTGTACATATGTATATATTTGTGTATATATATATATTATGTGTGTATACGTGTGTGTATATGTATGTGTATGTATGCGTGTGTATGTGTGTGTATATGTATGTGTGTGCCTGTATGTGTGTATGTATACATCTGTAGGTTGTTTTCTTTCTTTTTGTTTTTGGGTTATTTTTTAGTTGTTTTTTTCTCTCCCTTTATCTCTTTCCCTTTTCTTATGAGGTGTTTCTTCTCCTTTCTCTTTCTGTCTTTTGTCTGTCCTCTCTGGTCCAGCAGTACAAACTCTACAATTCAAACAACAATACAAAATAAACATAGAAATAAAATAAAAAATCAGAAAGTCAAGGGGATCATTATATCTATAAAGCTTCCCTTGGCAGAGAAAATTTGCTCAGCAGAACACAGCATCCAGACCATCATTCTGCTTGCCTAAATGCTGGACAAGACAAAAAAAAAAAAAAAAAATCTCTTGTTTTTTTAAGGTTAAAGGAAATTATCTTCTGAAAGATTATTTTAAAAATGATCAAAGAAAATGAAAAACATATAAAATAATTATTAAAATGGAATGATTCTATTTATTTATTTCTGCCTTGGGTATGTACTGCCTGCTCAGCAAACCACTGCAGAATACTAACAGTTATTTGTCTTATGGTTTTCTTTCTATCTTCTCCAACCAGTCTTTTCATTCTCTTCTGACATCTAAAAGGCATTTTCAGCAGCTGCTCACTGGATATTTCCTCTTCTTCTGATCATTCTCAGTAAACCCTTGAGATGGTTGTGTGTGAAAGTCCCAGTAAATACTCAGACCAACAACATGCCACGTTCAAAGTCCCTCAAAGCCCATTTCTTCTTCTTTCTGATGCTCAGTTTGAACTTCAGCTAGACGTCTTCATGCACTGAGTTGCTGCCATGTGATTGGCTGATTAGCTATCCGTTAAGCAGCTGAAGCAATTGGGCAGGTGCAGCTAGTAAAGTGTTTGGTGAGAGGAGCAGACAAGCAGTAAACATGGAGGTTTTAATATTTTAGAGTTCCCACGGTGACACATGCACTCGAGCCTTGCAGCCATAAAATAAATGACAACATTTCCTCAAATCGGCAGCCAGAGTATCTCCATGTCTTTTTTCTTTCCATATCCAACACACACACACACACACACACACACACACACACACACACACACACACACACACACACACACACACACACACACACACACACAGTGCTAATGGCTTCATAATTGTCAGAGGCAGACCACTGAGCATAATCAGGAGACTGCAGGAAGGCAAAAACCTCTATTTGTAATTTACTATGACAGATTATCACATTTTTATTACCCAAGGGCTTCTGGTTTGTTTTGGGACGCGATAAACCACACTCCTCCACATTCTGTTTTTTGTGTCTCTTTCCTTTCCCCCCCACTTTTATTTCTCTCTCTCTCTCTCTCTCTCTCTTAAACACACACGCAGATTGGTCCATCCCCAGACACTGTTTGACCCGGGGGTCAGGAACATTACGCTAAACAGACAGACACTGAGTCAGGGAGCAAAGTTCAGCTCATCACAGGAAATCACCGGTAAAGTACACACATAAGAGGCATGCATGCACTCAACCAAACCATACACACACACACACACACACACACACACACACACACACACACACACACACAGTCACTCCTGTGTCACCCTGTAGCATCTCATTTAAGAATCCTACAGCAGGTTGGTTTGGGATTAGATTCAGAAATGTGTTTTTTTCTCTGTCCTGAAAATATATATTTTGTCTTAATAAGGATCCAATCCACTACAGTTGGGAGGATCCTGTTTGTTTTTGTTGTTTTTTTTTTTTACTACATGTAGTTTTGCTCATACATTTCCCACAATGCAGCTTGCCTGCTGCCAGATGGCGTGAGTATTTAGCTGCATAAAGCTACTGTTTGCTAAAGTAGCTCTAAGCTGCTACACTTAGGCAGAGTCTTCCAAGATAAGTGCTGAAAGACCTGGAAATATCTGAACACTTATGCTATATTTTGTCATGTAAGCCGTCAAACAAAGCATGTTAAAATCTTTTTCTTCAGAAATGAGCTTAAAGAACAGACTCTCAAATTGAATTTATATGAGGAAACTAACTTCCAAAAAGCTGCGATGGACTGGCGAGCTGTCCAGGGTGTACCCTGCCTGTCGCCCAAAGCCAGCTGGGATAGGCTCCAGCTTCCCCGCGACCCTGAATTGGATTAAGCGGTTCAGAAAATGAATGAATGAATGAATGAACTTCCAAAAAGGAGGAAGCCTCTCTTTCAGGTATCCAAATGTAAATTGACAAACAATCCTGCATGAAAACTTTATTTTTAGCCTTTTATTTAAAATTTTTTGTGGCTGCATCCAGACACATCACTACAGAAAGTATGTTTATGTTTTTGCTTTTAGTTTTGACCTGAATGGTTGCAGTGAGATCTCCACTGCAACATATTTCTCCTCTCTAACTTTACTCTTTGAGTCTTGTGCCTGTCTTAGCCGTTCATCAATTTTCTTGACCAATTGTTCCAATTAAGGGTTGCAGGAAGCTGGAGCCTATCCCAGCAATCGTTGGGTGAGAGGCAGGTGCAGTCTGGACACCCTGCCAGTCCACTGAAGCTGTTTTTACCCTGAAAATAGGATGAAATGAGTTCATCTCTACAACAACAGAAGTTATTTGAATACTTTTAGAGTCAATGTAAAGGGGACCCTTGAAACATTTGCTATGCATTTATGATAGCTGCTAGCAAAGATGGAAAACAAACAACAACAAAAAAAAAACCCCCAGCCTGCATAAATGATAATAAACACTTTCAGGATGAATATCCTTTGGTGTGATGCAGCTGAAACTGTAATCCTCTATGAAATCACACGAACATTGTCAGCTTCCATAAAGCCAAATAAAGCAAAAGGTTTTAGTTCGTGCAGTTATGATGAGGCTTCAAAATGTCCTTTTTTGCACAGCTTGGTACCACCTGTTCCTTTAAAAGGCTTGAATAGGTTAAAAACTCTTTTTTCCTTTCTATCATTGTTGTGGTCATTGTTTCTACAAAGTTCTTTTCTGCCTGTGTTAAAACTACAGCGTTATTTATGCATCTTTATCAAACTCCTGCCAGAAGTCTTTCAGAGGTGTACTCAGAACCAGACAACTCTTAACCTTCTCCATCTTCTCCATTTGCTTAAAATGAGTTTTAAAACATCAACAGTTCACATACAACGGTTGCTATTTTATATTGTTTTATGAATGGAGAGAAAAATGTCAGATTTAGTTGATTTGGCCTCGTATGAAAGCTGAAAGAGGCCATGCTCTATTATTATCAGCAGGAGATTACAAGGTCATTTCCCGGTAACAACAGGATCATTTATCTCAGTATTTTGAAAAATAAATTGTTATGTCGAGGTAAAAAGATGATTTAATTGGGCTCAAAAGTAAGTGGTTACTGTGTTATCTGATTTAAGTTATCAAAAATACCCCATGGTAGCTGGGGAGGGCTATAAGTCATGCTGTTAAAAGTTACTGGTAATACTCTACATTGTGTTTTACTTGATGTAAATTTGCTCAATGGATGTTCCTCAATCTGGCGTTGGCATGCATCCGTTGCTGGCTTGACTCCACTGGGGCATACCTGTACAGAGCAGCTCTGTGCAGCACCTTCAAGAAAAAACAAACTTTGTTTATCACAGATAACATGAAAAATTAGGCCATTGTGATGACAAAACAGTTAAAGTTATATTCAACTGATGGGAATGTTTGTTTTATGCTCGTCAAGCTCACTGGAAGAAGAAATCTTGCATCTCAGGAGGACTTCTGTGGCTGCAATGAGTAAAAACCATTAAAACTTCTCTTTTTTTCTTAGTCTTTGAGAGAAGCAACTTGTTTTTTTTCTTGTTTTGGACACATTTAATGTCACTTCTTTCTTACTGGTGGACTTGTTCCACTTGCATTCAGAGCTCATATAGTGCGTTGTAGGTTGACAACATCAACAGCTTCCAAAATACAAATTCCATCCTTGGAAATTGATCAAAATCCTTTTTCTACTCTATAAGTGATGAATAAATAGTGAAGGAATGGCTCACAGCTCTTTACAAAACAGAATTTGAATAAACGGTGCATTCCCATGCAACAAAATGAAAAGATTTCTCTCTTTATGGCAGAACAGTTTATTTAAACCCTCTAATTCGCATCTAAATCCATTTAAGTCAAAGTTAAAACTCCGTAAAAACACAGCTAATGCCTCTCAGATATAAAAATGGTTCAAATTTTGGGAATGTAGATCACTGTGTAATCCCCATCAAATTCTATGAGGCAAAGAAGAGACCATATGACGACCCGAAAACACGACCCGGTAACACCACCATCTTCTTCCGGTCAAAGTAGAAAACCGTTCTGTTCTTATATTAATCAGAAATAGAAATTTAATACCGTGTCTTGCTGAGGAAAAAGGAGACGGAGCATCCAGCTTGTTATCTAAAAAAGCCTGCATCTCTGATGGTATGGGTCTGTCTCAGTGACGATGGTGTGAGCAGCTTCCACTTGTGCATCCCACATCAATGCTGAGGCAAACATGGAGGTTTTAGAGCAAAATCTGCTCCCACACAGGTAACATCCGTTTCAGGGAAGACCTTGCAGATTTCAGCAAGACAATGCTGAACCATATTCTACATCCATCACAGCAGCATGGCTTCACAGTAGGGATGCTGTGGTATATGATACCATTAATAACAGTAGACATTTACATAAATATCAATACCAACATCAATGTTAAGCACTCAGCTTTTCCTCTCCTTCCCTCCAGATGACACAACCGTCTCAATGAGAATATCAGCTTGTCTTACTGATATCTCTACATGGATGAAGGCTCACCACCTTCAGCTCAATCTGTCCTAGACAGAGCTCATTGTCGGTCCAGCCAGTCCTTCCTTACATCTGCAATTAAATGTGAAGCTTGACTGCTGTCCGGAATCTTGGGGTCATGGTGGATGACCAGTTGACCTTTAAGGTCCATTTTGCTTCGGTTGCCAGTACTTGCCGATTTGCTCTCTACAACATCAAGAGAATCAGACCGTACTTGATAGAATGCATGACTAAGCTTTTGGTTCAGGCGCTGGCCATTTCATGCATCGATTACTGCAATTCCCTTCTGGCAGGTCTGCCTGCATGCTCTTTTAAACCTCTACAGGTGATCCAGAATACCGCCTCACATCTGGTTTTCAACCAACCCAAATGAGCTCAAGTCACTGCTAATCACACTTCACTGGCATCCGGTCGCAGCACGCATCAAATTTTAAACTTTGCTTCTGGCTTACAAAACAATAACTCAAACGGCTCCTGTCTACCTTCACTACCTAATCCAGACCTACACTCAGACCTACGTTCCACCAGTAAAAGACGCCTCGTGTTACCACCACAACGTGGGACTAAATCACCAGCCAGACTCTTTTCCTCTGTTGTGCCACGATGGTGGAATGATCTCCCAAACTCTGTCCACTCTGCAGAGTCCCTGTCTACTTTTAAGAGCAAGCTGAAGACTGAAGAGCACTACCACACTTAGTATAGCTATATTTGTTGGAAAGTTGGAGAACTTAGCCCAGTTCTTTGCAACAAACATTTTTGTATTAATTCTTTGTATTTTAAGATAGCTGATATTATGGGGTGGTGAAGGGAGTAAACAAAACAAATAAACAAACAAGTAAACAAACAAAAAAATGCCTGTAGCCCTTCATGTAAGGACCTGTGTCCAACTAGACAGTCCACTAGCACCTTCCTACGATGTCCTCTACTGTTTGATTTTGTGCTTGTGTTGTTCTCACTCTCATATGTAAGTCGCTTTGGATAAAAGCGTCTGCTAAATGACTGTAGAATAGAATGTCTATGTTGATGTTAATATCAATATCGATATTGAGACCTCTTGCTTCTTAAAGAAAAATCCTGATTGTACTGTGTGCAATAATATATTTTAAGGGCAATCTGGAATATAAATAATAGTAAAGAACATCCATAAATAAAAGAAGTGCTTTTCAAAAAATAATGAATATTGATGACTAAATGAAACAAAAATATGATAATTATTTTTAATGACAATAATAAAGATTAAAGAAAGAAATCATAGATTAACATAATATTATTTACATTTATTATGTAAAAAAATAACAGTAGAAATAGTATGATAAATATTGGAAAATGTAATGGGCAATAAAATGCATCTAAACTGTAGAATATCACAAGAAAACCTCATCATCACAGTATCAGCATCATTGTGACATCTGATAATCATGTGACTGCACGGTTGCTAGGTTTCACAAAAATTAATTACATAAAACTATCAGAAGTGAAATAAATGGCATGTTTTGTATCAGCAGTGGTATAGCCATACTCAGAAAGAATCAAATCTGATATTTTGACAGGTACATATCGAAGTATCGACTCCAGAGTATCAGTATGACCATCCCTACTCCACCGGAGGAGAGACCAGGTGCTGAACTGGCCTGCCTGCAGTTCAGATCTTCCAACAGAAAACATTTGTGTGAATAATGCATCACACCAGAACATTCCTCTCCTAAAACTCCAGCAACTGGTCTTCTCACTTCCCAGATGTTTACCACCAGCTGTTAATAGAAGAGGGGGTGGTAATGTGCTAATGTCTTCCATGAAATGGCAAAATGTCTCACTTAAACATCTCATGTGTTTATTTGAATAAAATACTGGTTTGTGCTGTTATTGACATTTTACACACCGTCCAAACTTTTTCGGATAAGGATTCCTTATTTTACTTCAGTTCAATGCAGCTTTATGTGTATAGCACCGCTTTACAGCAATATCATCTCAGGGCACTTTCTGACGCATCAAGTCCAGCCAGTTCTTCCTAAATAAAGAGAGAAACCAACAGATTGCATTGAATCTTGACTTCAATCCAATCCTCCATTCTGAGCTGCACGAGGCGACAGTGGGAAGGAAAAAACTCCCTTTTAACAGGAAGGCACAACCTCCGGCAGAACCAGGCTCAGGGAGGGCAGCCATCTGCCTCGACTGGTTGGAGTAGAGAGGACAGGAAAGACAGATCAACATGTACCGCAACTTTTATCTAGGAAGATCTGCACAGAGGAGAAATATGTTAATGATTTCCATCCATCCATTATCCTAACTGCTTAATCCAGTGAAAGGTCGCAGGAAGCTGCAGCCTATCCCAGCAGTCTTTGGGCGAAACGCAGGGTACACCCTGGACAGCTCGCCAGTCCATCGCAGGGACAGTTAATGATTTTGATACTTTTATATATTCATTCATTGAGTAAAAGGAGCAGAGAAATGAAAAAGAAGTGCTCAGTGCATCATGGGATGTCCCCATGGTTACATAAGTAATGGATGACTAGACCACTCCTAACTATAAGAGCATAACCTGGACCCGTATATGCAGACTCCAACTCAGGAGATGCTCATATCCTAACTATAAGAATCATGAAAAAGGAAGGTTTTCAGCTTGATCTTAAAGGTAGAGAGGGAGTCTACCTCCTGAACCCACAGTAGGAACTGGTTCCATTTGCGAGGCGGCTGGTAGCCAAAAGCTCTTATAGTCTAAGGGTTGCATATACTTGTATATAACTAAAATGTGGTAAACAAGCCAAATAAAAACTGAGTCGGATTTGAAAAATTGATAGAATTTCAATGCCATGCATGTATTTTACGTCATGTAATACCCACTGATTTGATTTCAGTTTGAACAATACTAATCGATGCTACCACAGCCTCTCTAATGTCTTCATCATTTATCTCTAATGGAGTACACTCTGTCTTGTTTTCATCGTAACGGTGCAACATATTCTCAAATATCTGGTTTTTCTTTTGAAAAGCTGTGGGACGGAATAATTCATGTCCCAAACTGTGACTTACCAGCCACAAGCTATTAGAATAACACACGTAAATAATTTAATTGAGTGGTTTTTTTTTTGCACACTTAGGCTGAAACTTAAAGATGTGAAAGATTCGTTCTCTAATTGGAGTGGAAGTGTGTTGCAGTTGGTTTGTGGGACTGGGAAAGGGAAAGCTGGCAGTTGGAGATGGAAAAAGAGAGTGTGTGTGTGTGTGTGTGTGTGTGTGTGTGGGTTAACAAGAGAGACAAATAGGACACACAATTAAGAACAGAGTGAGAGAGAGAGAGAGAGAGAGAGAGAGAGAGAGAGAGAGAGAGAGAGAGAGAGAGAGAGAGAAGCAGGTGCATCACTAATGGCTTTTTAAAAAGGTTACAGCATAGAGCTCTTCTTTTCTAATGGAGCTCTGGCTGTGCTTGAGCAATTTCCGGAAAAGATAATGTTGTCGAGAGTCTAGAGAGCTCTCTCTCTCTCTATGTGTGTGTGTGTGTGTGTGTGTGTTTGTGTGTGTTGACGTTAACAAGGCTGACAACCACCAATTCAAAGGAACACAAAGAGGAGGCAGTAAGAGATTGGAGCAATTTAGAGAGACAGAAGAGGAGAGAAATAGTCAGTGCCCATATTTCAAAGTAATCGTGTCATTACATTACATTTATTAGCTTGATGACTGATGTCTACTGGGGGCCATTGGGGGTCTCAAGCAAAAGGATTGTAAAATTTCTGTTGTTGCACTTTTTTTCCCTTTCTAATCTGGTGTTTGTTATAAATAAACCTGATGAGTTGCTTCTGAAAGCTTTTGTACTCGGTGAAGCGTGGTAGACATCGCCCCCTTGTGTTCACAGTTGCTCACTGCAGCATTTCAGACATGAAGGTGGGTTAAAACCATCATCATCATCATCACCTCCACACAGGAGATGGGAAAGTTTGTCTTTCAGGCATCAACTTTGGTTGCAATTATACTTTATACATACTTCCACTGGGGAATTTTGTAGCATTATTTGATGATGAAAAGTAAAAACAAATTCTACATCATTTTAATAATCTGCTTTTAACATTTCATCTAAAAGATGGAGCAGTCTAAAGCCACTGAGGCTCGTTCTCTCCTATTAGTACATTTATATTCTACACCAACTATACACTTGTTTGATGGCAGCCTCACTTTATAAATTAATGAGCAAAAAACACATTAAATATTCAGCTCTTTTTATGAAGTTTATGAAGTATTGACAGTCTAATTGATCCTGAATGGCTAAAATTCTCCATCATGTCCTGTGAATATAAAGTACTTATGTTTTTAAATGAGTCAAGTGATAATTGTTGGGTTGTATTTCGAGTAAACAGTAAATGCAGCCGTGTTTAGTTTACAGGTTTAAAGCATCTGGTTTCTTTAAAAAGTGAATTAAACACGAACATGACGCATTACCCATCTTAGTTTATTAAACAAAAAACATGAAGCTACTGACTCATGGTGTGGAAAGCTTCGTGCAGCCTCACTGCTTCCACAGGAATTAGGAGGTTCAGTAGCAGCCAGGTGCTGCTAATTAAATGTACTTGATCATCAGCAGGTGTGAGCTTCTCCGTGAGATCAGAGGTTTTACCAGTCTGATGGTCTGAGCCTATTCATGTGTGATCTAATACCAAGAAGACAAGATAATTATCTTAGAGAAGCAACTGTTGCTGAACTATGAGTCAAGAAAGGTTATGAGGACATTTCCACACAACTTGGAGTTTCTTATGTGAAAATGAGAGTAATCACAGCTGGAAAGCATTCAAGGCTATTTTAGTTCTTGCTTTTTGCTAAATGACATCCAATGTACGCCGTATTCTTGTGTCTGATAGTTAATGTCTGTTTGTTTTGTGGTTTATTATAAACTTGTGGTTGTGATGCCTTCTTGGCCAGGTCACTCTTGGAGAAGTAATTTCTAATCAAAATGAGGATTTATCTGTTTAAATAAAGAAGAGACGGAGGCAAGGGCTGACCACGTAACACTCAAGGAAATTACAAAGAAAAAAAAAAAAAAGGGCTACATCTAAGGCCTTGTCCACACGTAGCAGGTATCTCACAAAACGAAAGGGTTTTTCTCCCATTTGGCCCGTCGTCCACACAAAAATGCAGATTTATGCACTCAAAAACTATTCCTTTATAAACCTCTGACCAAAATGGAGTTGAGAATACTCTGTTTGCACGTCTGCATGTGGCCATTTATAACCCGTGTTAAAGGTTTTGAAACGTCACATGCTTTTGTTTTTTTAACAACAGGGATGTCTTTAAAACTATGATGGCGTTATCTGTTGTCCAGGCATTTGTGTTTTTGTTTTTGCAAGCACAAATTCCGCTCCACATAAATGACCAACACTTAAGGACGAGATTAAGGGCATTTATTTTCCATCACCTAACCAGATCACGTTAGTTTCCCTGCTGCAACACAGCTGACTCACATCAGACCTAATTAGCAGACTGCTTGACATCAAACTGCACTAATCTGCTAATTCCCGCTGATTTGCAGCAGCTGAGTTGCAGCAGGGAAACTCTTAACACGTGTAGGACTGCGGCCCTCTGATTTTTTCTGATTGGCCAGGATTAGCAGCGCTACTGCCACCTAAAGGTTTGATATGTTGATGAATGTGCTTAACAATATGGTTATACAGATACGTGTGGATAGATTTGTTTTTGATAAACGAGGTGGTGTGGACACATTTTTTTTACATGCTGGAAGGGGGAAGATATTCAGGTTTACAAAAACCCGGCTACGTGTGGACGCGGCTTGAAACCGGACAGATATCTGTGAGCATGTTAAATGTTGAAGTTCAACATGCCACAGCGGGAAAAAGACTAAATATGGCCTGTTTGGAAGAGTTAAAGTCAAAGACTCTCCTCTCTAAAACAAAGATGGAAGCACAGATTAAGTTTAGCAAAGATGCAGCTGAACAAACCACAAGACTTCTGACTTCTGTCTTATTGAACAGTGGCATGTTTGGTTAAAAAGCAAACAGCAGAAACCTCTCTGAACATCTGTCCAACGTGGTGGGGAAGGGCCTGGGTTGCTGTCAGTCACTATGTCAACCCTGAGCTCCTCTGACATTTATCAGCCATAGACTGGCTGGAATTGGGTCATGCAACAGAACAATGATCCCAAACACAACAGCAAATTTACCCCTAAATGGAAAAAGAAGAGAATGAAGGTTCTGCAATGGTCTAGTTAGGTTCAGACCTCTAACTGACTGAAATTCTTATGAAAGTTGTACATAAAGAAGATCTGCAAACCAGACTAAATTGAAACAAGATTGGATCGAATCATCACACAGAAACACACAAACGTCAAGTTTTTGCTGGTAAATTTGGCTGCTGGTGCTTCTATAAGCCGTTGAATCATCTTATTTATGTTTTCCTTCACTGCTTCTGCATTTTGACCTAGCTTAGATGGGAAACCCTGGTCCTCAAGGGCCGCTGTCATGCAGGTTTTAGAAGTTTTCTTTCTCCAACACACCTGACTCAAATTAATGCTCCAACTCATCCAGTTCATTTAAAGGCTTTTAATGACCCATTCACTTCAGCCATGTGTGTTAAAGTGCAGAAAAATCTAAAATATCCATCCAAACAGTGGTAGTTCAACTGAGAAGTATAATGTTTCCCTGCTGCAACACACCTGATTCATATAAAACAGATCCGACAGCTTTTAAAGTTTAGCACATTGATCTAAGGAGATTTTCAGGGTGCAGCTTTGAGAACTGCTGATGCAGCGTCCTCATTTTTCCTGATGCTTTACAAAAAAAAAGTATGTGCATCTTATTCCAAGCATCCTTGTTTTTAACATCTCTGTGTGGTTTGGACATACAGATGTAATTAACAGCAACGCACTGAACAAGGTGGAGGAAACGATCGTCAACAAAACACTCTGTGTGAACTTCACGGCTCAGCTGTACAAAGGAAAACTCTGTCAGTGATTAGAGATAAAATGCAACCTCATCACGGAGAGTTTGAGTTACTCCCCTCGAGGCGATGCTGAAGAGCAGCAAACATTATACTTATAAGAGTTCTTTTATCCCCAATGCAGTCACTGTAATCAATAAAGGATGGTAATTGATTCACTAAGTGCAGCTGCATGTAGGTGATTGACTGATGTGTGTTTGACACATGATTAACATTTACCAGTCAGAAATATCAACCTGACTTTTGCTTTCCGTTTGCTCGTCTATGATCTTTGTGGACCTTCTGCTGGGCGTGGTCTTGGTGTTAATTGGGAGATTCTCACCTGCTGCAGTCCTACTCAGACTCCCTAAGACCCAGTCTGCAGTCTGCTCGCCACCTCTTTGTTGCTTTAGCGGTACAACAGTACTGTCGTTGAAATTTTATGTTCTGACTTAGATTTTCATATATTTCATAGTTCTAGTGTATATTCATTTCTGATTGTGGCTTTGTGGGCTTTCTGAAAAGGTCATGATGAACTTAAGAACTTAAGCTTAGTTACACAGTGTCTGCTTATTCCTCTTTACAGACACAGCAATGTGTAGAGATCTGACATGTCTACCTTCAGACATCTGAGATCTGATTAGTTAGAAGACTCTCTTCCTTGAAGAGGGTTACAGCTAACAACAGGTATTTCTTGTTTAGAATAACATAGATTCAGGGCAGACAACTGACGCCCTTATGCGAGGGTAAAAGGATGGTTCAGGTAGAGCATTCCAGACTTCCGCCCCGTCGGACCTCTGGACTGTCTCTCCAAGTTGCAATTTTTATTATTCAGTGCTTTATTTTCTGTTCAATAAACTTTGTAATCTTTTTCACTTCAGAACCAGACTCCTCGTCATTGACAGACTTTTTTCCACTTTTTTTTTCTCTGTCTGTAAAGCGCCTTGAGATGGGTGGATTGCTGTGATTTGATGCTATATAAATAAAGTTGAATTGAACTGAATTGAATTGAACACCAGCCATTAACAAGTTCAAGCACTTCAGTGTCAGTTTTGTATGTTAATGTATTTTTGTGCGTTTTCTTCAGCTGTGGCACCTGATCCCAGCCTGTTTAGTTTTGCCCTGCTGCACCAATGCAACCATTGTCTATGATGTTTCTTTTTGTTACTGAATAAACGTTGTAATTCCCCTTCTACCTGCTGTCTGCTGCTTCCAGAGTCCGGCTTGTTCTTCCACAACCGTAACCTTCAGACTCCTATGTTTTTATTTCTATTGTTGAGAGCAAAGACAAATTTCCTGTGGAACAACAAAGTACTTGTAATTTAATCTGAGTCATGTGTGTTAAGGACCTGCAGGACCAGGATTGAGGATCCTCGGTTGAAATTATGACTGTAATATGTCACATGTTCTATTTACTTCATTTAAGACATGATGAGGAGAACAAGAATGTCATTTTTCTTCATAAAACTGTTTTTTTATGTGAACTGCAGTGTTTGACATCTTCACAGCCCCATCACAGAGTTCCAGTCCCTCCTTTCCACAGACTACCAACATGACATATCCTAACTGGAAAATTGCAGGTGTGACAAAATGTATAGTCGAGACTAAACACTTTTCACTAATCACTTTTCTGCAGTCGCTAATGGATTTCCCAGAGAGAGTTCACAGCTACAGTGAACTGAAACATCAATAATCCAACCTTATGAACAGATTCTTACAGCAATATGTGATAATATTATTTTATTTTTGGTAAATAAATACAAAACAGAGACTTATAACAGGAAAATAACATTATTTGAACAGATATCTCTCAATCCATTCAGTTTACAAAAAGAAAGAAAAAAATAAGAAAGAAAATACTGTTGGTAATCTCAGAGCTATAATGAGCACCTTCTGCTATAACAGGCATTGTTGGGACACCTTGGCAGGGGTCCTTTTAAGGCCTGCAGAAATACACAAGCACAAGTGTGTAATTATAGCAGCTATTTTTGACAGTATAACTTAAGAAAACAGATCGCCAAATTAACAGTTGTGCTGCCATACAATGTGCTCAGAATAAATATGCACATCAATCCCAATAAGCATACATACACACACACTCACACACGCTTAATAAAACCATTAGAAGATCCTCTTTATATAACTCATTCTGTAAACTAGTGTGACCTGCAGCGTCCTGTTGAACTGTGCCGAACCAAGCAAGGTTGTGAGCCAAACACGCTGACTCTGTGTCAGATTTCACACCCAACTCTGCCGCGCTACATTCCTGCTTTACCGTAGATCCAGCTACTACTCCGGTTCCTACAAGACAGCTTCAGGTGGCTTCACATTGTTCACACACTGTAGATAGAATGATAATGCTGTATATATTGTGTAAAGAAACCTATGCACTGTACAAAACTATACAAAACCCCAGAGGTCACACCAATCGTGTTACACACTTCGTCTGTGCCTTTACTTTTACACTTTAAGTGTGATGAACAAGACGATTGGATGGAAAAGACACACTAAAACAGTATTAAACTGATGTCATATCAGCTCTTTTAACACATTTTGTTTCAGAGACACCACCTGATATGAATGTAAGCAACGTCTTATTAGTGTTCTGTGTGTTAAAATAAAAAACAAAACAAAACATGAGGCTTCAGTACAAAAATACAAACAATTACAGCATTTTCTGCAGATTAAAAGGATTTCATATGGACCGGAAGTCAAGTTCTCGACTTCCTGAATATTTCACAGCATGAAAATCAAACCAGTCGACATTTAAAACAGACACCTGAACATTAAGTGTACATTCACATCAACCTTTTTGATTCGTTTGCTTGGAAAGTTTGCTTTGTTTGGGGAAATGTGAATGCCATCCATTCATCTTGTGCCGCTTATCCGGGGTCGGGTCGCAGGGGCAGCAGCCTAAGCAGGGAAGCCCAGACTTCCCTCTCCCCAGCCACATTTGCCAACTCTGCGGGGGGATCCCGAGGCGTTCCCAGGCCAGCCGAGAGATATAATCCCTCCAGCGGGTCTTCCCCTGTGTCTCCTCCCAGAGGGACGTGCCTGGAACACCTCACCAGGGAGGTCCAGGAGGCATCCTGACCAGATGCCAGAGCCACTTCAACTGGTTCCTCTCGATGCGGAGGAGCAGCGGCTCTACTCTGAGCCCCTCCCGGATGACCGAGCTCCTCACCCTATCTCCAAGGGAGAGCCCGGCCACCCTGCAGAGGAAACTGATTTCAGCCGCCTGTATACGAGATCTCGTTCTTTAGGTCACGACCCACAGCTCATGACCATAGGTGAGGGTAGGAACGTAGATCGACTGGTAAATCGAGAGCTTCGCCTTCTGGCTCAGCTCCTTCTTCACCACGACAGACCGGCGCAGAGCCCGCATTACTGCAGACGCCGCACCGATCCGTCTGTCGATCTCATGGTCCACTTGTGAACAAGACCCCGAGATATTTAAACTCCTCCACTTGAGGCAGGACCTCACTCCCAACCAGGGAATACGCCAAACGAATTCTGATTCAGACCAAAGAAATGGACCCGGCCCACCTACAAACGCAGGTCTCGTCCCGTTTCAAGCAGACCAAATACAGGAAACGGACTACAACAAAAACCTCACTTCCTGTATTTGGTGCAGCATTGCATTTTGGGCGATGGCGTTAAGGGTCCTCTGCATCGTCTGGTGTTCATACTGCGTTCATTGTTGCAGTGTATTTCTGCAGTATACTTGCATAAGACACAGTAAAATCCGAATACAGCAATAGTTTATTCTCCATGTTTAACTCGTAATGGAGTTTTCTTCTTCATGCAGGTCTTGTCTTACATAGTCATACAAGCGCAACGCCACCTTTGGTGGGAATGGGGATATATTATTGTAAAGGTTTGGTTGGTTTGACCAAAGTGCAGCGTGAACACGATCTCGGTCTGAATGGATACACCCCCTTACAACTGAGCTGAATCCCCAATCAGACAGAATCTAGAGGATTATCCTGATGTGAATGCACCCTTTGTTTCACATATCAGACAACAAGCCCCCAAAAAATCAAACGTGGTATCACAAGCAGAGCTCTACTGTGGATTAAATCTCTCTTTTACACTTCACATGATTATTGAAAAAAGAAAACAAAAAACAACAGTTTACTGGAGACTAAATGGGTTCATCTGTGCTATAATTTACAGACGTGCCTCCCTCTCTGTGCAATAATACCCAATGCTTCCTGCACTCTGATCACATAAAAGTCTTTATTGGCTGATCGCGTCCTTTGCTTGTTTCCATTTAATTGTCCTGAGAATTACAAAATGGTCTTGAGGAAAAATCCACCTGCGACCCTCAGCTCAGCTGAGTTTTCTTCCTTTCTGTTTTATTTCTTTATTGATTGAAAATATCAAGTCATCACCAGTCAACAGTGTTTAGAGTTGCTGTTGAGCCTTTGTGGAAATCCACACAAAGTAACAGGACAGTATTGCTTTAACAGCTCTGGCTTTGACGCAGGGCTTTTACACCCACGCGAAAAGGGAGGCCATGTTGGAGGACAAACGAGGACAGTACAAGGCAGGTCTTTAGCCGATGACGAGATTCAGCCGAGCTTTGTCCGCTGTGACTGGTGAACCTTCACACCTGGGTGGATTTGACTCGTCGCAGAGGTTTTCGTCCTTCGGGGTGGGCGGGGCAAGGTAGGGGGCATTCAGTGGGCAGATCTAAACTGCGCTGGTGAGGCAACGCCTTGTTGGGAGGAGCACATCGGGAGGGGTGGGGGACGGGATTGGCTGATGGTCATGTGATCTCAGAATACGGTAGCCCTGGAGCCTAAGAGTCAAAGAAATACAAAATTAGACAGGTCAATGGTGACGATGATGTTTACATCATATCTAACGGTAGTTATGGAAACACTTAGACAAGCACAAAGTAACCTCTCTTAAAGAAACACATTTCTACCCACCAACCCTTACCTGGAGGCCACTTAACTTTTCAAGTGGACTCTCCACACGGGGCAGTGTGAGTAGAGGCAGTCCAACGGTGGGCTCTGGACGCTGTGGAGGAGGAGGAAGAGGAGCTGGCGCAGCTATGTGTGTTGGCTTGAAATTATTGATCACACATGACACCTGTTGGAAAGCAGAGAAGAGTGAGTAAAAGAAAAGAGAAATTTGCTTCAGGAGCTCCAGAGCAACTGTGATGGACTGGCGACCTGTCCAGGGTGTACCCCGCCCCTTGCTCAAAAACTGCTGGGATAGGCTCCAGCTTCCCCGCGACCCTTAATCGGACGAAGCGGTTCGGAGCTCCAGAACAATCAATAAGACAGAGCTCAGACATTAAAGCATTTACAGGTACATCTCAGAAAATTAGAATATTATGAAAAAGTTTAATATTTTTCATCACTCATTTCAGAATTTAAAACCTATATATTATATAGATTCATTACACATAGAGTGGAACATGTCAACCATTGATTTGGTGAAATTTGATGATTGTGACTTATAGATAATAAAAACCCAAAATGTAGTGTCTCAGAATATTAGAATATTATGAAAAACGTCAATCTTAGAAAGTCATGGTGTCACACCATAACTAAATAATTAACTCAAAATACCTGCAAAGGTATCCTAAACCTTTAAATGTTCTCTCAGTCTGGGTCAGATGGGTACACAGTCATGGGGAAGACTGCTGACCTGACAGATGTCCAGAAGACGATCATTGACCCTCCACAAGGAGGGAAAGCCATAAAATGTCATTTCTAAAGAAGCTGCTTGTTCATAGAGTGCTGGATCCAAGCATGTTAATGGAAAGTTGAGTGGAAGGAAAAGGTGCACCAGCAGAAGGCATGGATGCACCCCCCTACTACTGAGCCGAGTCCCCAATCGGACCGAGTCTAGCAGACTATCCTGATGTGAACGCACCCTTAAGCATCAAAAGTGCATGTGAAACCTAACCACACTGTAGTCCTTCTGTGTCATATGATTGTTAGCCTTTGAGATGTCATGATGTCATCAAAAACATGCTACTGCTGTTAGTAATAAGATTATTTTGGGATATTTTACTGGTTATTGTCACAATGTTTTATTATATTAATCATATTACTTATACATATTAGATTTTTTTTTTATTTTCCATCTGTTAAATGTGAATAATCTTACATCAGTCTGTTGTTTACTTATTTTATCATTTTAAAAAGATTTATTTGATCTTATTTTTCTACAATTTACTTATTAGTTTAATTAATTCTGGTTTAAAAAACATCTTGTTATGTCATATTGTATGTTTTGTAATCTTAGTTTTGGTCTCTTGTTTTGTATCCTGTTTTAGTTTGTAGTTTTCCTTGTTTAGTTCTCTCGTGTCTAGTCTCCTGTTCATTAGCTCACCTGGTTTGATTTTCTGATCCATTTCATCTGTGTCTAGTTATTTCCTCCTTGTATTTGTACCCCTTGGTTTGTGTTCTCAGTTGCTGGTCCATTGTGTTTAGTGTGTGTTCTAAGTTTAGTTTGAGCTCTTCCTTGGTTTAACTAAATAAACCTGATTCCCAGAACCTTCTCGGCATTTCTGCCTCTGTTCTCTGCATTTGGGTCCTCACCTCTGCCAAACAGTGACACCTTGAAGTATTATTGTTCTTCATTTATATTTATATTGCATATTATCTTGAAATAAAGATATTAAGTCACACTGTATATTCACTATTTTCCTTCAAGAGGCAAGAATATCGATATCAGTGTCAATATTGATATCAGTATTGAAGTAATATAAATTATGATATTGTATCAACAAAAGAAAATGTTGGTATTGTCGATCTTTACAGTAAATCAGATCATTAAAATGTCAATTCCTGACACTTTTCACATTAATTATTTTATTCCAATAGAACCTCGAATGACATATATTGATACAATATATATTGAAATACTTGAATTTCCCTTTGGGGATTAATAAAGATTAATAAAGTATTTTTCATTCATTCATTTCATACATTTCAAATGAGACATTTGACATTATGTAATTGTGAAGATTTTGCTCATAATTCTGTTAAACTCAAACTGATACTTGTTTTCTGCCCCCTAATAGATACAAGGAAGTAGAAGATTAAACTACAACAACTTTTATATAATAAATGGTAATAAATGGTAATAAATGGTAAACGCCCCTAAAGAAACCACACGCCCCTCCATGAGCAACAGCATGTGTGATTAGAAAATGTGTGATTTAGAGCAATAAAATGTTAAACACATTTTTTTCACATCAGATATGCTTTGAGGTACAAATAAGAACACCCAAAACTCCATAAAAGTGATTAACATGGACAGATTTTGTGTTAATACAGCTAAAGTCAACTTTCTGGTTTAAATGTGGGTTGAATGTGACGGAGGCAAAAATCAGACGAGGACAGATGGGATGCAACAACATTCCTTACTGGACTTAATTTGAAAATCTACCAAGAACCTCAGATTTGGACGTACAACAGATCCAGACCTCAAACAATGTTTTTGTCTCTGACAAACAGCCTCAGGCTGTTAGATTCTGGTGCAGTTGATCAAAAACGCACCTAAACTGTGGATCCCCGTGTGCATGTCGAAGGGGAAATTTCACATGCACGAATGTCACCAGTCACTTGGCTGGAAGAGGGCAGCAACTTTCACCTCACTGCATATGTTCCATAAGAAATAAATAGAGAATAAGCAACGTCGCCTTCTATGTGTCGAGCCCATAAGCCAGCTATCACAGAGGTCTACTATCAGCTCCAAAAAAGACTGTGATTGGTCATAAATTGTTGACAAAAAAAACTTATATCAAAGTGCATGATTTATTTATTATTATTTTATTTCCTCAGATAAAAACTTTAGGATCGTAGCTACTTTAGTAAAAAGGGTGGTATATAATGTTTTATGTCACAGGGTTGGTTGGAGGTGTACAAAGTGTGTTTGTATCTGTAATGACAGCTACACTATAAACCTCTAAAGCTACTCAAGATGGCACTGCACAATGAATGTTACTGCCCAAAAAAACATGTCTGAGTGGAGCCATCCATTGTTACTATGATACAATAGACTGTTTAACGCAGGACCACCAGATTTGAGCAGGGGGGTTCTGCATATTTATGTGAAATCTCCTTCAGACCCAACAGAGATAGCAAAAAAAATTGTTTATCTTAAATGTGTTACTTACTGTGGTGATTAAATAAGAGTGGCAGCAAAAACTCAGCCACAAGATCATCACATGAGGCCCACAAGTAGACTGCCATAAGGAAGGCTTCCCATGTTAAAACCACTTCTGGCCCACACTTGCCTGTCAATAAGCCAGAAGTAGCCCGGATTGGTCCCAAACATCACTGTTATCTGGGTTCTTTCCTTCACCATCCTTCTCGTTTCTTCCAACTACTGACATCTGGACCATTTGTGGTCCAAACAACACTTGCCAGTGCCGTAACTGAGCCAGAAGTGGCCGGGACTGGGCCCAAACATGCCTGCTATCTGGGTTCGTCTCTTACCAGGAATGCAGCGATGGCCCCTCCTGTGACAAATCCAGCCAGGATGTCGTTCCAGTGGTTTCTGTGCTCGGTTACCCTCACCACCCCCACCAACACAGCCAGAGACAGCAGCACCAGGCATATGGTGGGCTTCATCAGTCGGGTTCCTTTGGTTTGGAACACCAGAGTCACGTACATCTGGAAGCAGAGACATATACTTGACAAACTTGAGAGAAAATGAAATAAAATCATCAGAATGTGTTAAATTAAGATCCTGTGTGGCAGCCATGGGTCCATTCAGCCAGTTGAGACTTGGCTGACCTGTAGTTTTGAACTACTCGATCTCACCACAAGGGGTCACACTCTGCAGTGATTTAACAGAAGCTGCACGGAAGCATCACCATAACACACCATGGCTGCTGACATGCTTCTAAATATCAAGGCGCCATCATTTTACAGAGCACAGAGGGAGAACTCTGAGGGAAATGCAGAATGAATGAATTCTTATCAAAACACAGCAGCCGTTAAAGTTAAGTTACATAGTAGCAGTGGTCCACAACTGGAAGCTGATCAGAATATTTCATCTCTGCAGTGTGTGATAGTTGTTTCACATCGAAGCGATTTGCTTCAGTGAAACAAGCTCCGTTTGACGGATACTGTGATCCATTCAACCTATTTCTATCTACCTGCTTATGGTTTGAATTATTTATGTACAAAAAAAGGAAAATTTAATCGCAGATAAACCAATAAAACAACCAAGCATCATCGCATACGATATGTTGAAGTGATTCCGGGATTGTAGTTTTCTTACCACGGTGTAGACGGCCGAATAAAAGCTGAGCGCTGCATCTTTGGAGGGGAAGGATTTTCGGGCGGACGTCACCAAGAATGGGTTTCCTGTGCAGGCCCGCTGCTCTGTGATGTACTGCAGAGGCGACTGGCAGCCCAGAGCTGTGTAATTTGGCTTGCAGGTGGACAAAAAGTGAGGCGTCTGGTTTCCTGTCACTACTTGACCAGCATTGGCAAAAATAGTGGTGGTGAAGAGACCGAAGGAGTAGACACCTGGAGGACAAAAAACACAAGTAAGTGTCATCTTTAACACTTTTAAATAGTAGAAATATATTGTTAAATTGTTATTAATGTGCATTTTCTGTATTCTGGTCAAAGGCCAGAGGAATACAGCCTTTGCTTTGCTGCTTTATAACTCCAGCCACAATATAGAGATGTTAAAATAGATCCTAGTGCATCATCAGAACGGGACATGAAAAGAAGGGCAATGGAAATTGGTCCACAGGAGACCGACACTGGGGACAAGGGCTCCTTTTGTCTGGTCCACACACACTCTGTGACAGAGGAGTAGCTCCGTATGCCTTAATGAGCCTTGGACCCAGAGTGCAGAGGCTCTAAGTCAAAGCTGAGGAACTTTGACTGACCCAGAAAACGTACGATCCTGCGGAGGAGAGGGTTGAAATAACAGCAGTCGGCGGTCACTATGGTCTTCTCCTGAGCTCCTTCTGTCTTCACAAAGAAACTGGTCACTTCTCCGATCAGGATCTGAGACAGGTGCAAAAGAAAAGAGAAAAACACAAACATTTTTCACAAACAGAGCAGTGACTGCGTTTTTAAGTGCTGATCAGCTTCAATGAATATTCTGGGAGTTAAACGTGGTGCACAGTAAAATTATTCATGAGTGTTCCTCCCTCAGCCATGCAGTGATTAAAATTCCCCTCATCTTTGGCTGATTTTATGCTGCTTTATGAAATCCAGCATTAACACCTCTGAATCACCGTAATCAGTGAGTTTGTTGAGCAGGATGTCTCATAGATTTTTTATCTTTTCTACTCTTTTGAGCATCATCCAGCTCCAAACCATGATGACGGTTTGCTTAATCATGCAAAGTTAAAAAAAAAACCTCAAACATGAGTGTCTGGTTCATAAATAAAAATCAAACATATCTTCTACCATTTTCCTCTATAATACATGACGTTTAATTTTTTGTTCACCCGAAACAGCCCATAAAGCGTCGATATTTCTATTAATAAAGCCTCAACACATTTAAAGAGCAGCTTAAAATGGCCCCTGCCGTTTGAAAAGGCGCTCAAGTCAAACCAGCAGGACCCTGATTTCTTCTGACAGGGAAATAAATTGACTAAACGCCACGCTACATGTTCCTGGACATCATTACAGTCTGCTCAAGGAATTTGTCTCATCAGGGGGACTTCTGCTGACAGAAGCATGGATAGATGTAGGTTACATGCTCATTCAATATGCATGTCTCTGAGCAAGCGGCGTGGGATGGCGCTAATGCACCGAAGCTACTCGCCCTCAGTGTGACAGATGAAGGAGACACTGGCACCGGTGCTTTGAACGAAGGAGGGTTCATTGAGAGTTGTGCTGCACTTGTATCAGCATAAATAATGTCTTTGGTACATCATCTGCAGCATGTGAGTAGTGTGTGTGTTGGGGAGAGAGGTTTGGGGAGCTCCTATGGTGCTGCTAATGGTGAATACTTCTCATGCTTGCAATCAAGAAAGTTGGCCAGAGTGGCGATCATGTGCAGATCTGTCCCTAAGGAAGAATCACAGAATTCTACTTTTTACTCACTTTCCTTGATGTCTTCAATAACAACAAAAAATAGAGTTAATTCTATATACATATAGCAGCTATCAAGACAAAGATCTCAAAATGCTTCATAGTCAGTCGATCATTTGGCAGACGCTTTCATCCAAAGTTTTTTTTTTTACTTCTGCTCACTCATTTTTGAGTATGTCTGGTTGTGTTGTTTCTTTTCTTTTTTTTTTTAATTTTTTTATTTATTTTTTTTATGTTACTTTTGTTTTTTGTATGTTTTATTTTATTTTATTGGAAATATATTGAAATAAACTTTCCAAACAAGCAACTTAAATGTGAGCTAACCAATTAACGAGGAGCTAACCAGCTAACAGAGGTTGTTGGACTACAGCTAAGTCATGCTGTTAACCAACTAAAAACCGCAATTGTGCTATGCTCTGCTTTTTACAACTGGATATCAGGCACCTGTCAATCAAAAGGACACGCCCCTAAAACGGCCAAATTTTGAGATTCGATTGCTTCTAATGAATGAATTATACAAAGCAAAAAAAAAAAAAAAAAAAAAGTACCTCATAGTGATCTAATGAATCCAAAATGTTTTTCTACCAGGCATAAACATGTTTATTTCTGCTGTGAAGTTGGTCTTTTTAACATCTATGGGGATCAACTCCGTTTTGGAACCCCTAGTGGACGAGGAGGGAACTGCAGTTTTTGGCACTTCTGTGTGGACTTCACATTTAGCCGCTGGAGTTTGCCTCTTGGTCACATCATAAAGAACCAAACGTAAGCAGCAAACACAGTTTACATAATAATTAAACAGTACACACATGAAAAATGTGCTCACTTATTCACAAATATGTCATGGACGACACACACACACACACACACACACACACACACACACACACACACACACACACACAGACAGACCGGATTCCTCAGAGTTCTGAGTTTAGTTTTAGAATTGACTGATAAATAAAATGAATTTCCCGTCTTACTTTATTAAACTTTGGAATCTGGTATCTTCCTTTAGCCACTAGGAGCTCAGACTATGTCAGACGTCACATTGTTGGCGGGCCTCAGCATGTTTATCTGGTGTTTTATAGCACAAGTGTAAAACTCGTTTTATTTATAGGATCTTTTCTATTTGTTGTTGTAGTTTTGATCTTTCTGACGCCAGTAAACTGTTGTACCAGGTAGAATTACATACTATAGGATGGACACGATGGCAGTTTTATGAAACAGAAGAAGAACTTGTACTCGCTCCCAAAAAACCTAAAGATGTCTAGATCGTTCAGCATGGACAAGAACCTGGTGAAAAACTGGTTTAAACTCAATACAACGCATGCATTTTAGTTTATAAGCCCCTCATATTTAATTAAAAACACAGGATTATCATAATTTTACATACATGCAATTTTCAATTGGTTTTTTTTTTTTTTTTCTGTTTCTTAAACCCCAATAGGGATTGAGAAACAGTGAATCATACAAACACTCAAAAAGGTTTTGAAGAGGTGAAAACTTGTGTTCTGCAGCCACAGGACCTGAACCCTGCAGTCATTCAGTAAAACTTTGCTTGTGACGGTAAAAGTTGGTCAGAATCGGGTCACGCAACAGGAAAACAACACAAACACAGCAGAAAATCCATGACAGAATGGCTGAAGGAGTAAAAGTCGATGTGTTGCGATGATTCTGTGCAGGTCCGCCGCAGCTTGATTGAAATGCTGCGATTGGTTCATGAATGCCTGCAATCCTCCTCAATTAACTGAAGCAATGACTTAAAGAAGAACGAACCAGAATTTTTGTGCTATAAACATTTTTTACAGGACGTGTTTTGTTTATTCCGTAATGTCGACAGGTATTAGTCATGCTTATTGTAAAGATTTGCTATTTTTCATCAAACTTTTCTGAAGTGAAACTTTTCAAAATGCCTTAAAAAACTGTGGCTAAAGCATCAGCAGCTGATGAAGAATGCAAAATGTTTAGGAATCCAGATCACATCAACTCCATAGTAAGAAATGTTCAAACATTTATTATAAGTGTCTTTGAGATTACAGAGAAGCCAATTAAGAAGCTTAATATTTTATTATTGTTCCAAATGCTAAGGTGTTTTTTTTTTTGTTATTGTTTTGCCTGAAATTATTATTCTTCATAATATGAAATTTCATTTAACTTATCATTACGGCATTCATAAGAATATTTTATTGTAATACTGCTAATATCGTGAGGTTTGGCTCAAGAGCTGCATAAACATCTGCAGACACATCTACAGCTAGCTGAACAAGACTGCCCCAAAGCTGCACGTTTACCTGATTAGGACCTCCAAAGTAGCAGGCGGACATGAGGTAATACTTTGCTAACAAGTGCTTAAAACTACTGTCTTTTATTTCTGTAGTTTTCACAGCGCTTAAGTCACAATAAAGCGCCTGTCTTGAGAAGGCGGGTCAGCGTTGTCATTTTGGAGCCACATTTATGCTGTGTGAATGAACCAAATTCAGAAGTTCAGATAAAAACCACATGGGCTTACTAAGTGAAAAAGTAACCTTCAACCCCTCCGAACAACTCTCAAGAGGCTTCGCGTTAGTTTTCAATTGACACCAGACAGTTTTAAAGTAAAGAAATAAGAGTAGAAGTGAGTCATGCTGCTGAAGCGCTGCTGGTGGACTTAACAAAACTCCGTCATCCCAGCAGAAAATGTCATGTAAGATAAAACCTGGCAGCTACTCTTATCTTCAAACACTTTCAAAATGATTCTCACACAGATTTAACTTTTCATTTGTTTCCTCAGAGAGGATGACCAGCCATAAATCATTATCCTGGAACCCGATGAGCTGGCAGGAGCCAGAGATGAGACCGTTTATTATTATTAATATTTTTTTTATCTCTACGCTGTATCATCAGCTACTAACTGAGATGAAAATGACAACACAGTTTCGGTCGAGGAAAATAGCCTCTGATGCATCTATGTGGTGCTTGACTGGAACATTGGGTGATTGATAATATGATTTAATCTAAAAAAAAAAAAAAAGAACCGATTTGTCCAGGCTTTGCATGTGCAAGACTTTCATGTTTCTGTCTGTGTTCGCAGAATCTGAATCACGAACGGCTCCACGGAGAAAAAAAACACTCCAAACTAAGCTCTCTTTTATCTCCGACTTAGACGTATGGTTGCTGCAGCTGTCAGATGTCCACACAGGTTGTTGCAAAGTGTTCGACTGGCGGAAACAGAAGCACCTTGACTCTCTGACCTGGATTTCAGAGTGGTGTTAAGAGTCAGAGCAGCATGGGT
>NC_136621.1:36962629-37012629 GCF_933228915.1 Telmatherina bonti
CATCTGTTGGCTTTGCGAGCCCACTGTTCTACTTTAAACACACACACACATTGCATACACAGCCTCCTCATACTCTAGCAGTGGTAACCATGACAATGTAGCTGCTTCAGCTTCAGCATCACCCACACTCTCTCCATCCATCTCCTCCTCTGTGTCTCACCCTGCTTTTATTCTGTGTGTTGTAGGGCAGCTTTTCCAACTCTTTGTGGAGGAAAAACTGGGCTACCATCTCCTTTGTAACCCCCCCCCCCCCCCCCCCCTCTATCATACAAATATAAATTGTTCTCTCTTGCTGTCTAGAATCCTTTTCTACTCAGTAAGGTGTTATCTACAGTTTGAGGTATGACCCCAATATTCTACTTTCAGTGTCTCCTCGCATTTTCCTCTCGATGCTCAAGTATCCTCTTTGTCCTTATCCTACTTACACTCTATTTGTCATCATTTCCACCTCTATATACCCCCCATCCCCCCTTCTTCTAAGCTGTTTCTTTCCATCTGAGGGATCATAGATCAGTGTGGGAGGAGACCTTACAGCTAATCTCCCACAGTGTGAGTGTGTTGCAGGATTAGGGTTCTCATCTGTGGGTTCTACGTGTCTTACAGGCTATCACAGTGGGAATAGATAGCTGGTCAGGCAAATCAACACGGCGCTGCATGTCCTGCTGTCTTCATCTCTCGGTCCTGTATCCTGTGTGATTGGCAGTGATGGGGTAAAGCTGCGATTATCCCTTATTATCCCTGCCCTTCTTTTCACAGCTGAGTCTCATAAGGCATTACGTCTGCTGACGTACTGATCCGCCAGGCTGCCTTCTCCCCGTGTCTGACTTTCTCACAGCCTCTATTTTGGTGCATAATAGGAAAAAAAAAAAGAAGAAATAGAGACATGAATGGGCAGAAAAAGAGATGTTAACATGATGATGTTATGGCCTCTGACTGAGCAGATTATATCTGTGGCACAAGCACTTTATCAGGAGTAACAGTTGAATTTGTGGAGGATGTTGTGAGAATGGGTTGATTATGAGCTTAAATAACAGAGCTGAACACTCGGCTGGTTTATCAAAAATACTTGCTAAGAGTTCAGCCCTCTCCTTTCATTGAACTAAGAACAGTTAAGGTCATTAATTCATTATTTTCTGGTCCTTTTTGGCAGTTCCTGACACGTCCCTACCCTCCAGCAACTGTCCTTCTGGTCTCCACCTGCCAACACACCTGGCCCTGATGCCCCCACTCAGCTCCCAAAGTGTGCTGCCCATTTTCCACAGACACTGACCTCAATACAGGAGACATCTCTAGTGAACACAGTGTGCTTTGTTGTCATTCAACCTGAGTTTTTAACCTGCCATAATGTCTAGTTTTCAGCTCCATGAGACAGTCAGCACAGAGTTTCTGGAAAAGTTTGGTCATTTTACTGCAACAAAAACTCTGCATGTTTGATTCAAACCTTTTTAAACAAATAAAGTATGAGATAAGAATGAAGATGGTAAACAGTAAGGGATCGTCATTTACCTGAAACGTAACCTGTCGGGTTCGGATGAGCACCGCAGGACAGTTTAGCACTCAGGCCTCACTTGCTATGTGTGCAGAAAACGCTTTTGCATTGCCTTGATGAATAAAACATCAGCATACCTCAAGAAGATGTCATCTTAAAGGCAGCTTATGAAATCTGAATGCACTTTTCTACATAAATGCTGCCAACACTGAGTTGATTTGATAGATGGAGAAACAAGACGTATTTCATGCTAGTCTTTGTCTCTGGCTCGGAGCAAACGGCATCCACTTCTCCCTAACACCCTGCGGGGTTTTACATACTGATGAACGACGCTGTTTGACACAAACACAATGTCTTAAAAAGAATTAAACATCATGGACGTTTATTTAAAGGTTGAACTCACAATGAAATCTCCCCAGATTCCTTGACCCGTGTAATGATATTTTACATAATAAAAGGGGAAATTTGCACGTTTCTTCTAATAATCCATTGAGAAACATTGCTTATCAATGTTTTTCTGACATATTTGTTGACTACTATCCGCTGCTCATCTCGGCTCCTGGAACAACCAGACCTTTGTACCACTTTCATGGCGACAAGTAACACATCCGTCACCATTTCCTGTAAAAATAACGTTTTCTTTCTTCCTTACCAGCCAAAATGTTCAACTGTGCTGCAGAAACATTAAAGATATTATATTAAATCATAAATTATTCTAAAATTATTCAGTCTGCCCACATCTGTTGCACCGTTTTGTGTTGTTAGTTTTATTATTTCAAATCTTTTACCTTATATATATGATTTGAATTAATTACATTGATCTTCTCCATTAATTATTGTTTCATTTATTAAATTTTAACTGTATGTTGTTAGTTTTAGAACTATGTTGATGTTTAATTGCATTTTAAAACAGTTTTTCATCTGTGTGAAACACTTTGAGCTGCACTAGTGCTTGAAAGGTGACATTTAAAGAAATGAAATTAAAAAAAGGCAAATTTATCTGTCGAACAATTCAACAACACGGTGATTCAAAGTGCTTTGCAGAGACATTAAAACATTCCTAAACAAGATAAAAAAAAAAGGAAAATAAAGAACATCAGATAAAAATAGTAAGAAAAACATGATTGAGTTTTAAAAATTCCAGCTGAAAAGAATCAGATGCAGGTTTGGACTGAACAGGAGAGTCTTCAACCTGGATGTTTCAGCTGATCTGAGGTTTTCTGGGAGCTTGTTCCAGACATGTGGAGCATAGAAGCTGAATGCAGCTTCTCCAGGTCTGCTTCTGACTCTGGGAACTGATAAAAGACCAGATCCAGATGACCTGACTGGTCTGCCTGGTTCATCCTGGACCATTCAGAGCTTTATAGACCAGCTACAGATCTTTAGAGTTTATCCTCTGACACCCAGGCAGCCAGTGTAAAGACCTCAGAACTGGACTGATGTGGTCTGCTTTCTTGGTTTCAGTCTGGACTTGAGTTCTGAAACAGCTGCAGTGTTTTTAGGTAGAAAGACTCTGTTATAGTATTCAAGCTGACTAAACATGAAAGCCTGGACCAGTTTTTCCAGATCAGATCTTTAAGTCTTCATATATCCTTAAAGTAAATAAAAATATTAATAGAGTCTAAACATAAAACCAGGCAGAGTAGAATATATGAGATGTAAATGAAAACATGTTCACTGTCTACAACGCTCAACAGCAACGCAGTGATATTCTTCCCCCCCAAAAAACGACAAAACCCACGTCTCCTAGCTAAAATCCCAAAACACCACATACCAAGACGGTCTGTTGCAAAGATTTCCTGCCATCTATTGGGATTTAGCACAAACGGATATTTAAAATCCTGTTCCTCACAGTCAAGCCCCTCCATACATGACTGACCTGACTCTTCCTCCTCTCTCCATCTCTCCGTCCCTCCTGCCAGACTCGTCACGATGGGGAGCAGGACATTCAGCCGCTCTGCTCCCCAGCTCTGGAACTCTCTCCCCCCTGACCTCCGCAACACCGATTCACCCACAGACTTCAAATCCAGACTCAAAACTCATCTGTTTAGACAAAGCCACTCACTTCACCCGTAATTACAATGTCTGTTTTAATGCTTGTTGTTTTCAACTTGTTTTAATGCAGTTTTATCATGTGCGATGCAACATGAGTGTGGCCACAGGATAGCATCTATAGCCATGAAATAATATTTTGTGGGCTCAATTCTTCATTTTTTTTTTATAACCATGTAATCAGAAGGGCTGCATAGATAAATGATGAATGAAATTGAAGAGTAGTTGACACTTTTTCTTTCATTTCTTGTGTATTGGTGCAAAATAAATGTGCAGTCTGGACTGGCAGCAGATAACAGCTCAAACTGACAGGTTTTCCACCGTTATCCTGCTCACTCAAGAGGCACGGGGTGAAGTTTTCAGTCTCCACATGCATTTAAGGCCACATTGATTGTTAGAAAAACACAATGTCAATCTGCTGCCACAACTGACAGACAGGTCGAGAATGGGGACAGGTCTGCGCTCATCTGATCAGAACACTGTCACACAGATGCTACGGCTTCACGCTTAGATACAGCAGGATGCACACACATGTACTGCACGTCCAGAGCATGGTGTGTTTCTGACACTGAATGTGGATTTAATTTGTCCAAACACTTAAACCAGGGAGGAATCTGCAAAGAAAAAGGTATCAGTTCCTAAAGAGATCTATGCAGCTGAGGGATTTAGTTTGTTGTCAGTCTCCTTTCTGCTGCGGTGCAAGTAGATCTATCTTTCCTGTCCTCGCCACCCCAACCAGTCGAGGCAGATGGCTGTCCTCCCCGAACCAGGTTCTGCTGGGGGTTTTCCTTCCTGGAATAAGGGAGTTTTCCTTTCCACTGTCATCCTGTGCATGCTCAAAGTGGTGGATTGGATCAGTCAAGATTCTATGCAATTAGTTGGTTTCTTTCTGAGCTAGGCTATTTATTATGAACTAGCATGAATTAATGTGTCTGGAAGGTGTCTTGAGATGGCATTGTTGTAAAGTGGCGCTATACAAGTAAACCTGAATTGAACTGAATTGAATTGCTGCCTGGAGAGCACGTCGCTGAGCAAATCCAGCTAGTTTACCAACAACTCCTCTATCTTACCCCATCTATCTGCCTGCATCTTACCCTAATTGCTTATAACCATTTTTCAAGCTTGTATAGACAGTGTAGTCATGTTCAAATGACCACACAATGACAAAGAATTGAAAAATGATATGAAAGAACAGACACCAGTTAACCACTAAGACATAAAATGGTTTCAGTGAGACGTGAAAAAAAAAAAAAAACCTAAAACAGGAGAAAAATGAGGAAATGCAAAATGATCACATTGGCCATGAAGAGACACAAAAGCTAAAAGTCTAGAAAGAAAATAAGTTTTACACATAAACTGTATATAAAAAGATGGGCGGAGTCTCTGTGACGTCACCCGTAGGTTTCTGAAGAGCTGAATTGAAGCTCGGTGGGCGGTTCCTACCATCGCCATGCGTGTCGTCTCACCCAGAAAATACAAATATGGGCAAAGAGGTGGAACTGAGAGGGGGGCTGTGAGCGTCATGGCGGATGATTGACATCGTGTGAACTCCGAGCTTTCTGTAGCTAAGAGCTAACCGAGCTAACCTGGAGATAACAGGAGCTAACCAGCTAACGGAGGTAAGCGGGCTATAGCTAAGTCATGTTGTTAACCGTCTAAAAACCGCGGTTGTTCTACGTTCTTCTGACTTGAAGCCGGATATCAGTACCAATAATCAAAAGAACACGCCCCTAAATATGCAGAATTTAGAGATTAAATTACTTTTAAATGGGTAAGTTAGAAAAAAAATCCACTCTATTTAACCTGACCTATTTAACCTAAAATGGATTTTTATACCAGGCTGTAAACATGTTTATTTCTGCTGTAAACATGTTTATTTCTGCTGTAAACATGTTTATTTCTGCTGTGAAGTTGGTCTTTTTAACATGGGAGTCTATGGGGATTCACTCTGTTTTGCAGCCCCTAGTGGATGAAGGGGGAACTGCAGTTTTATGCACTTCCGCATAGGCTTCACTTTTAACGGAGTCTCCGTCCATCTTTCATGTACGGTCTATGGTCTTACAAGCCACCGAACTCTTCTCACTCAAGTACCAAAAGTTAGGTTTGACCTCTTCCTCTCTCTCACACACATTCTCAAGAGGAAATAAAAAAACACGGCTGATCCCCTTAAAATCCTGTGTTTGCAGAAGAAAATCATGGACTAATTTCAGCGTGACGCCCACATCTCTTCTCCTAAACCTCTGATGCCTGTTATGTGTGCCTCCATTATTCATGACGGATTTTTCAGAGTGTAAAACTTTACACACACTTCCTGTTGATTTGCATACAGGCATGTTCACGCTTGTGTGTCTGCTTCTATTTTTGCGAGTGTGTGTGCACAGTTTTAAGGGTGTGTGAGAAAATAGAGATTGCTGCTGCTGGAATAAGATCCATGCATGAAGTGACTGAGTTCCAGCCCGCCAGCGTCTCCTCAGACTGCAGCTTTACTTTACGGTGTGTGATGGAACATGTGTGTGCGACGGTGTCTGCGTGTGATTTGTCTTTTTGTGTTGGTCGTCAAAGATGACAACTCTGATTACAATGACAAAAGAAGGTAATTTTAGATTAAAGAAAAGCATTGAATGAGAACAGGAAAAGCCTGGATTTTTCTGAACAGCACAGTTTGTTAACATTACCATAACAATGCAGCTGTCAGGGAGCATGATGAGAGCTTTCTCAGCACGCAGGAACTCTGCTCATGTCGGGCTCACCTACTGTTCAGCCACCCACCATTTCAATCTGCATCTTTCTGCTCCTGTAGGTAGAGATGGGAAGTGATTTTCCATATCTACAGGTGTTTCTAACTCTTTCTACCTGCTGGTAGAACTGGGATTCTTCTGGAAGTTAATAGAGCAGGTAAGGAAGGGGGGGGGGGGGGGTGAACTCTGTCACTATGAGAGTTCTGCAACAGCAAATCTACAGACGTTACTTAGCAACCACAACATATGTCTGAGGTTCAGCTTTAATGGCCAACACCTTGGACACACAGCAACAGCGAGCACATTTGCATGACCGTCTAAATCTAATAACTGGAAGCAATCAGATAATTGTGATATTCAAATCTGATGTGCACCTCTGAGACGTAGAAGCTCCGGTCTACATTTTCCAGTCCGTCATCGGATTTCCTTTGGAGCATGAATGTGGTCGTTGCTCGAATTACGGGGCAGGTAAGTGAAACTGAGCTTCCCTGAAGATATTCAGCCACTTTCTGGTTGGGTTTATATTTTCCATAAGATTCCTGCATGTTTCTTTGAAAAAAAAAAATGGCATTAATTTGTCAGCATTGTGTTCTTTTTCATTTATTCAATTTAATCAGTTAATTTCCACAAACAATCTGTTTATTTTCCTTAAGCATCGTGGATCGCAGCATTGCCTCTGAGGAGCGTATCAATTACTCTGGTATCGATATCGACACTTTCTTAGTTTGATACTTTGTGAGGATTGAGATTCCACTTTACTGGTTAATAAAACGAGCAATTTGTTCCCAGTTATGCGAGTTCCTGACGTTGAAATTGCGTGTGAAGCCCAGAAACAGTGAATTCCTTCTGTGTCACATGATCATGGTTGTCATGATCCCTGTTTTTTGTTCAATGGGTCATGTCTTGTGCTTAATATGGTTTTTCTTTAATCATTCCCTCCTGTCTCTGTTTCAGGTCTGCTATCCCCGCCCAGTCTTGTCCATGTCTGTCCCTGCCTCACTGATTGTTCACACCTGATGGTGTTTTCACCTCCATAGTACCTGCATATATATCCCCCCTGTGTTTCTGTCTGGTTGCCAGTTCATCGTATCTCTTGGTTTGAATTGTAGTTGGAGTTTTTGGATCCCAGATTCTGTTGGTTTAATAAACATTGTGTTTGCCTTTCACTGGGTAAGATTTCTGCATTCGAGTCCCGGCTCTATGTCAGGTCCTTGACAGTAGCCTGTCAGATGCTGTGATGATGTTTTGATATTTTACTGGTTTAATGCAGATGATTTAATTTCATATTTTTTTGATGTGTTTTTATATTTTCCATTTAATAAATGGGAACATTCTTATATTGCTCTGTAATTAAATCATTTTCAAATAAATTATCCTATTTTTGTAGAATTTACTCATTGACATAACTTATTGTGTTAAAAGCATTTCTTTTATGTCTTGATTTTATTAAGTTTTATTTATACTCCAAATTGCCATTAGATTAAAGATATGAATGCACACTGTAGGTTTGTGATATTCCTTTAACCTTTAGGGCACTCCATGAAATACCTTGAAATTAGAAATTTTAACCTGAAATTGACCTCCTGGTATGTACCAAGACCCCCATTCTGTTGTTACATTTTTTAAAAACATTATTTTTATGCTGAAAATGAAATCAAAAATAGTCACTTGCCTGATAAACGGTTAAGAGGCAAGAAGTATCAATGTAAAAGAATGGCAGACAAATGGTGTCGCACTGACAGGGAACATTTTGGTATCACCTCTACCTCTGCCACGTGCAGTCCAAACATCGACCACTTAAAATGCGTGGTTAAAATCACTTAAAATCTGTGGTCGTTAGAAGTTACAGACACTAGAAGTTGTTTTTTATTCAATCAGCTGCCTGCAGTCATAGCAGAGTGTTTGTGATGCCCAGATGAATGCTGACAATAGTAATAGAAAAAATGACTTAAAAAATCAACTGAACATGTTATATGTCACGTAAGAAATGTAAAATCAGCCCTAAGCATGTGAGAGGGATCACTTCTCCCAGACAAATAAAATAGTGATCTTAAAGATCCTGTTATATGGACACAAGTCCTGCTCATCATGAACCAGAACTGCTGAAGTAGCCTGAATATCCACAACTGCTGTAATCACTCAGCGGGTGTTTTTATTCTAAATAACTCATCTATAAAAGCAGCTTGTGCTCCTGTGTTTTCAGCTAAACCTGCTTTCAGTCAGCTGGTTGTCAGAAGCTTCTCAATAAGTCATGAGAGCAGTACTTCGCACTTTTCTGTGGTCTCTTCCAGACGTTCTTCATGCAAGGTATTTAGGACATCAGTTTTGTTTTCTGAGTCGAGTCCCGCTCCGTGAGAAAGTGCTACGTTTTCACTTTATTTTCATCTTCACAGCAGCTGTAGTCCTGTCCAAAAAAAACCTCCCAAAACTACTTGTCCCTTCTACAATGTTGAGACATTTTGAGGTGGTCCTACTCAGTAGTTCATCAGGCTTTCTGAGGATTTTTTTGGTTTTGATTTGGGCCTTAGCATCTTGTTTCCTGATTGTCATTTCAGTTATATGTGTTTTTGCTGACCGAATGATTATTCGTTCATAAAAAGGAAGCTGATGGTCTCTAGAGAAAGATGGATGTCAAGAAGGCATTCTTACCGTAGTGAAAAAGGTAAAAAGCTGAGATAGGTTAAATGCTGCAAAACTGGAATGATTGTGTTGCATTGCTTTCTTTTTTTCTCTTTTTTTCCCAACAGGATAAATAAAGTAGATTAAATCTATATGCTCATAAAGAGACACGTGTCGCTGTGTCAGCTGCCCTGCAGACAGGACAGCAGAAGCCAAACTTATAACTAAAAGGTTATGGGAACTTTCATTCAAGAAACTTTGCTTCTCTCCTCTCCAGTTCATCCACAGCAAGATCATTAACCAAACCAAGAGCGTTATACTGCCACATGATCCAGCGATGCTAAACACCTGCTGAACTCAGCAGCTGTATCCACCTGAAATTATGCTTTACTTGCTATCTGGCTATTTTGCCCAAAAGAAGAGAGAAAAACCCAAACAGGTCATTTTAAAAATGTTTTTCATTAAGTATGATATATTTTAAGAAATGTGGGCATCCACACAAAACCACAGAAAGTTCTGTAGAATATACGTCAGGCCTGTTAGTGCTGCTGTAATGCAAACAACAGAATAAGACATGGAGCATAAACATGCAAAAAGGATGATTATTTGGCAGATAATTTTACGCAAAGCGACTTACACTTGCTAAGTGATCAATTAACCCAAACATGCATGTCTTGTGGGTCGGAGGAAGCTGGAAAAAAAAGGGAGAACATGCAAACTCACTCAGAAAGACTATTGTTTAACTCCCCCTCAGCCAAGAATTGGACTAGCAACCTCCTCGCTGTGAGGCTAACCACAGACGTAGGACTTCTGCTCAGTAGCTTCAGCAACACAAACCCAACACTGACGTCCACCATGTTGCAAAAAGCCGCGTTTCTATTATTTCTTTCTATTACTTCTAAAATTTCAGCGAAGTACAATGCGATTTGAATTCCATTGAATTTAGTGTTTCAGTTTTATTTCTCATAAAATCCTGCGTGACTCCACTTCGACAATGATGGAGATACAAAACCTTTTGTTTTTGAGGAACTATTACACTTCTTTTGCTGCTGTTCTCATCAGAAGACAAAAGAAGTCCCCCAGAAGCCACCTTTAGCTGAAATGAACTGGTCAAGTAACCCCCCAAGTCACGTCAAGTCTAGTAACATAAAAATGCAAAAAAAGTGTTTTTATTAAATTTTTAATTTTTTTTACAAGTTTAGTTATATATCAGTTTTTATATACAAGATAGATCAAAGTGCTTTACATAAAACATGGGTGCCCAGCTCCGGTCCTTGAGGGCCACAATCCCAGAGGTTTTCCATGTATTCCTGCTCCAACACACCTGACTCAAACAAATCAGTTATTGTGAAGAACTCCATTGGTTGGATCCATTTAATGGAAGTCAGGTGTGTTGGAGCAGGGATACATGGGAAACTTGCAGGACAGCGGCCCTTTGGGACCAACTTTGGACACCCCTGTCAGACAACTCAATTGTCCTGTTTTGGTCCAATAGCTTGTCAATGAAGTATTAAATCACTGTCACAGAATTGATTAAACAACTTTACTTACATCATTAATTAATTCAATGACCAAAAAGAGGGTTGTAGAAATATAAAATACAACATTAATAGTAAATTATTTAGCTTTCATTCAGTCTCATTACACAGAACATGAATGATAAAAGAAAAGTGAGACTTGGAGCTTTCCATCCTTCACTCTTCATGTGATTATCCATCTACTGAGGTAGATTGTGGTGTTGATGACCTTTTAGTTTTGTTAGATTTGTTTTCAGCAGAATTTCCTTTTCTGCTGCTGACATTTGTTTAAAATGACTTGATGTAAAATAAAAAAAGATGCAAACGATAAAATGAATAGAAAAACATGAAACGCCAAGTTTTGTTCTTCCAGCTTTGACACGTTGATCAAATCAAACTTCGCTTCTCTTTATTTAGCACTGGGTAACTGTCTGACCTTCAAAACGTGTGTTTCTGACTTACTTTGATGGCACAGTGACAGTTATTTTGCATGTTTCCAGAGCTTTAGTTTCGCAGCCACATCCTGAGGCTGAGAAACAACACTTCACAACTTTTGTTTCCCGTATGCTGCGTCGTATAACGCCCAGGTTTCGTCACTGGGACCAGATATTAATATACTGGCCTTTTTGACACACACCACGGCTGATTAACCAAAGAAACAAAAGACGACATTATTGAAGGAGGAAAGACAAGAGTCTACATTACACTGACCTTTCTGGTTCTACTTACAATACAGGTACGATGAAAAATGGATATCAAATGAGCTGTTTTTGAGGGAACATTATCCTAACCACTTAGTCCAATGAAGGGTCATGGGGAAGCTGGAGCCTATCCCAGCAGTCTGTAGGTGAAAGGCAGGGTATACCCTGGACAGCTCGCCAGTCCATCGCAGGACCACACAGAGACAAACAACCACTCACATTCACTCCTATGGGCAATTTAGAGTAATCAGTTAACCAAATTAACCCACCTCTTTGGATGGTGGGAGGAAGCCGGAGTACCTAGAAAGAACCCATGCATACACAGGGAGAACATGCAAACTCCACACAGAAAGACCACCATTCAAGCCACGCCACCAGCCAAGGACAGAACCAGCGACCTTCTTACTGTGAGGCCACACTGCCAACCACTTTGCCATCGTGCAGCCCTATTGAGGGAACACCCAAAAAACAATAGAAGTACAGTTTGTAAGAATTATTGATGTCTATAGTGGTATAGATGGATGACAAATCCAGTTGTCCAACAGTGGCCAAACTCTTCTAGACTTAAACAGAACTTCCTCCATGAGTGGATCCATTGGCCTCAGGTGCTTCAATGACTGCATTAAAGGTAACAACAGCTCAATTGTGTCTTCTTCTATGGTCCTTTTAATGCATTACTTATCACAGATGGTGTTCGAGCATCTATACTTTACAAACAGAGTTGTTTGTCTATTCAGAGACACCGTATTGATAATGGTGGTGGAAAATAAAAGAATGAAAAAATGGTGCAGCTGACATGTATGTGGAACCGTGGTCAGAAAAATGTCTCGTTTTAAGAGCATGAAAACACAAGTTACTTTAGTAAAGTGATTACATGCTAACAGAAACAGCATTTAATGCTATATAATATTACATGTGGATGGACTGGCAACCCGTCCAGGGTGTACCCTGGCTCCAGCTTCCCCTGTGACCCTTAATCAGACAAAGCAGTGCAGATAATAAATGACTGAATGAATTTTTCATGATGCCTTTCTCTCCTTCCTGTCTCTCATGCTTTTAGTTTGGAGTTTTATTTCCTCTTTTATTTCAGGTTCTTTCCTGCTATGTATTATTTCCTGTTTTACTTCCTGCTCACAAGCTCACCTGCTTGGACTTTCTCATTCACTTCACCTGTTCTTCATTAGTCCCACTATGTATCTTTTACTCCTTTAGTTGCCAGTTTCCTTCGTCAGATCATCCTGTCACATTCCTCCACCCAGTCTTCTGTTCAGTCTCGATTGGATTCATTCCATTTGTCTTGTCTTTCACCTGTCGGTCCATCCTTTAGTTGGTTCCTTACATCTCAGAAGACGTGACACTATCTAAATGTGCACCTACTTTCTTTTTAGCCACTTTTATTGGGCTTTATTTCCCCTCTTCATCTTCCCAAATAGTTTTTCAAACACATGACCACAGCACAATGCAGACTGTCACGCATCAAAAGCTGCATTTTCCATAAACTCTGGCATGGCTGGATAATGCAGTCCATCCTTCATGGTTTTCCCCAATCCCCATCTTTCCTGTCACATAGAGCTGCATTATGCATGAAGGCTTGTCCTGAGGTTTAACTGACTACAGCAAACAAACTTAGAATAGCTAGCCACCACTGCACCAGAAAGCTATAAACACAGGCTTCATCGTCTTCACTATCCCCACTCTTTCTCTCCCTCTTTGTTTTTGGGATTTGGTTTCTTTTCACTTCTGCATTCTGCTTCTAGTTCCCTTATTTCTCTCACTTTACATGATATTTACAAAACTCCGACTCTTTCTCCTCTTAAACACACTCTTTAAGGCTTATATTTAGCAGCATTTGATTGGAGCTCTGAAAGGCAAACAGCATCATGATTCTGACCCTTGTTTAAAAAAAGGGTGGAGAAATGGACCCTCGACATCTAAAACTTTGACTCACAGCACAACATCCTCTCGCTTGTATTCACATGTGTGTATGTTTGTCTGGCAGTGTGAGTGTCCCTAAGCTTAGAGGGCTCACACTGTGTCACAAGCATGTTAATCCACCAATTACCATTTGATCCTTTGATAGGTCACAGCTAAACTGTGCCGCCTCAAAGGTGGATTGTGGTGTGCAATCAGCATATCAGTCTACGTTACACAATGGCCTGAAATACACATGCACAAATAATCATCACATGGTTTAAATAGTACTTTACTCTGCTCACTTAGAGGGGTCGGTGGAGGATGATTGGAGCGCTGAAATGTCACCTGCACTGCATCTGGTGCATGCATTGCTCAAAGACTGTGCACTGCATTCTGTGTGTGCTTGTGTGCATGAGCAAATGGAATTAGATACAGCTGTGGAGAGTCATAGAGATTGCCTGCAGCTACTCTGACTAGTGCTCAGATCCTGACTCTAGCAAACACACACTGTGCAGCGCTCCTGTATGTACACACAGGACTGGTTTTCAGTAGCAGTGAAGGAGAAGATGTTCGCCATCATCCACCCACATGCTTACCTTCACTGATATACTGAAACCCACTGGGGTTTTTTTTCCAAGTACCACACAAGTGCAACTGTTTCACTCTCCCCTCTCGCTTCCTCTCTGTGCTATACTCGCTAGCATTCAACATTGTCAAGTAATACACGCATGCATCCACGCCATGATGGTGCTTTGGAAATCTTAGCTAGTTTGAGATGAAAGAGATGTGCTGCTACATTGTCAGTGTTTAAGAGGCCATTAAGCTGTAACAGTTAGTGAGCCAAGCTTAATGACAGCACATTTGCACGACAACATGAAGCTCTTAAAAAAAAATTCAAGAACCTGATTAATTTCTTAAAAATATGGTCGCCAATGTTATGTTTGGTGAATCTAAAATGGGTTATTTAATGTGCAACAATGCAAACAAAACCAGTAAAGTGAAAAATATTCCAAATGTTTGAAGTAAACATCTTAAGCTAATCTTGGAGCAATATTTAAATCCTTCATCCAAAGAACAACTCCTTGGGCACCAATCCAGACAGCAGGTTTAGTAAAAGTCTTGTCTTTTGTGCCAAACTGGGAATAAGCTTGAGTTTTTTTGTTCCAAAAGGAGAGCCAGTCCTCAGAAAACCCTGCCGTAACGGCATCAGTTACCACTGAGACTGACTTATCAGACCTCCTGGAACTTTCTCTTTGACATCTCCTGCAGAGTCCAAGGCAGCCATCTTCACTTTCGCTTTCAAAGCACATTTTAAATGATTCTGATTAATCAAACAGACTTTTTTTTTAACATGAAGACGCACGGCAGTGTTGTAAGAATAATGTCATAGACCTGTTACTGTGTGGCCGCTTAGATGTGAAAGTGTCTCATTCAGGGAGCTGTTTTAAATAGTGGCATTTTACGTCACACTCCTCCATTAAACACAGATGAATACATGTTTAAATATGTGTATAATCTATTTTACGGTCTAATTCCAGCAGGATTTCTAAGATTACGTCCATGAATGGAAACTCTAGCATGGTAAATGATTAATGACTGGAGTATGCTGATTAAATTGCAAATGTATTCACTTTAATGGCTCTTTTTGCCATTTATGTGCATGCTCTGCATTAGTATCACTTTGGCTCGTGTTATGGCCCTGAGTCATCTGGTCTGCAGGGCTTCCTGGAAATGGAGAGACTCCGGAGTCCACAGCTCAGGGGTGTCCAAAGTCGGTCCTCGAGGGCCGCTGTCCTGCAGGTTTCCCATGTATTCCTGTTCCAACACATCTAGCTTCCACTAAATGGATCAAACAGCCAATGACGTGCACAACTGATTAAGCTCTACAACTAGTTAATTTGAATCAGGTGTGTCTGAGCAGGGATACATAGAAAACCTGCAGGATTCTGGCCCTCGAGGACCGGAGCTGGACACCTCTGCCACAGCTGGTAGGCTGCAATCCCTCGGCTCCACCCGTACCACCTTGGCTCGGGATTGGTGGACATTGGTGCAGGCTCCTCCCACATTGGCCACAGATGAAGACACCTGCCTATTTAAAGACACTCAGCACAATCATTCAGGGCAGCTGTGTCTGATGGTGACACAGTTTGCCACCTCCAGTTTGGGTGTCGACGGTCATAGAGTAGCAGATTTGCTTAGATTGGTTTTTGGCTTTTCTTTTGTTAATTGCTGTCTTTGAGTTTTGTTTGGTCTGTGATTACAGAATTTTGGTTTAGCTTTTGGAGTTTTGTTAAATAGTGGATTTTGCTCCTGTCACAGGATGTTTTAAGTTGTACCCTTTAGTTTCCTTGGTTTGAATCATTGTAAATAAAATCCCACCTTTTATTGGAACTTTTAGTTGCCACTCTTCTTTTGTGTTGCAACCCCCTTTTTCCCCTAGACACCAATGGGGTCGTAACACTTGTAACGCTTAACTAATTATTTGCATAGTGGAGTGTGGGCAAGAGTGAGCTGAGATGAGCCATCTTCTTACTTATGTGGACCTCAAGTGAAAGAAAAGTGGAGTCAATGTTGTGATGTTACATCTGACAGGGAAGCCACAACGCTTCTCGGAGGCGTGTCCAAATGAAGCCTGCATCAAAGTGTATGTGTGTATTTTTAAATTTTTTAATATCACATGACCAGATTGCTGGGATAGGCTCCAGATTCCCCAGACCTTAACTGGACAAAGCAGTTCAGAAAATGGATGGGTGGATGGATCACGTGACGAAAGACAAATGGGATCCCATTTCTTTGACTTCCTCATTGAGTGATTGGCGTTAATGCAGGATGTTGACTGACAGCACTGACTCCAAAGGGGAGCCACCAAAGAAGCAACGGACACCACCAGTTTGGCAGCATTTTGACACGATGTCCCAAAAATGAATAGGCTACAGACAAAACTTTACTGATAAAGTCAATTTATGCAATACAATTCATTAATACTTTATTGATAGACCACTCTCAGCACAAATTCAATTATTCTAACTCAATGTGGGAGTTCTAACATAACACATGCAGCATTATGTTACAGATCCACTGGTGTATAATCATCATGTAATGTATCATGCTGTATAACAAATCAGCAGCAGAGTAATAAAAACAATTTGCCTGAAAGAAGTGACACATTTATGAGACTTCATGACCACATCACATGCAGAAATGCAATAAATGTCACTTTATGAGGGCCCAAACGCAGGATGATGAAGCAGGCTGGGGCAGAATTTAAGGTTTTAATAAGACAAAGTAACTTACAAAGACTGAGGAAACACCGTAACATGTGAATAGCTGCATTTCCACCACCCCTAGAACTGCGCAAAAATTTATTATTGCGATAAATAAACTGGTAATGGAAACACCTACAGTTTGAGAGAACTTTTTAAATATTGGTAGAAAGTTTTTTGAGCTCTCATAAGGCGGTTTTTCAGATCTGCAATAAATGCATATATTACAAACATGTGATGGAAACAATGTTTTTACATTTATGTGCCACTGGAAGTGATGTTGAGTAACCTGACCAGTTCATTTCAAGTAAAGATGGCACAGTGTGAACAGAGGTAAGAGACATTTTTTAGGCATTAGAAAGGGAAATTAGGGGGATGGGCTTCTCTACCTGGCTGCCTGGCTGCCTGGCTACATGGCTCTCTAGCTATCTAGCTATCTGGCTACCTGGCTATTTGTCTCTCTGTCTGTCTGGCTACCTGTCTATCTAGCTATCTGGCTATCTACATACCTGATTACCTGGCTCTCAAGCTATTTGGCTACCTTGCTTTTTAGCTACCTGGCTCTCTAGCTATCTGACTTCCTGGTTACCTGGCTACCTGTTCTTTCTAGCTCTCTGACTTCCTGGCTACCTGCCTCTCTTGCTAACTGGCTATCTACATACCTGATTACCTGTCTCTCGGTCTATCTGACTACCTGGTTACCTGTCTCTCTGGCTATCTAGAACCTGGCCTGTCTCTGTGTCTATATGGCTACCTGTCTCTCTGGCTACCTGTCTCTCTAGCTATCTGACTACCTGGCTACCTGGCTCTCTAGCTCTCTGACTTCCTGGCTACCTGTCTCTCTAGCTATTTAGCAATCTAGATACCTGATTACTTGTCTCTCTGGCTACCAGACTACCTGGCTACTTGGTCTTCAAGCTCTCTGACTTCCTAGCTACCTGTTTCTCTAGCCATCTGGCTATCTAGATGCCTGGCAACCTCTCTCTCTGTCTCTCTGACTACCTGGCTTTTTGGCTACCTGTCTCTAGCTTTCTGGCTACCTGGCTCTCTAGCTATCTGGCTACCTGGTTACCTGGCTATCTGTCATAAAGCTGTAATTCTCATAAAATCTTATTTCTTTTAAGAAACACACACTAAACACAATTCAAAGGTAACACCAGCAAATTGCAATTTTACTTTTTGGAAATTTCATAAATATTTCTTTTATTTTGTGAAAAACTGTAATAGCAGTCCAGCTAGTGAACTGGTGAAGCGAAAAGGAATCCAAGGGGTCTTTACATACATGTGGACTAATAAGGAACAGGGGAAATGAACAGACCAAATGAAGCACAAGGAAGCACAACAAGACAACTACAAAATAAAACAGGAAACCAGAAGGGACTGAGATAATGAAAGTAACTAAAGCAAAAACACAGAGACCAGGACAATAAAGGTCTCTGGTCAAATTTGTTTCTTATCAGTTTGAATTATCTGAAAATGTAAAAATACGTCTTTTGAAAAATAAATGTTGCTGCAGCTTGATCAGTCCCATGTGAGGGGTAATTTGATCTGAATCAGATTGTCGGTTTCATCATCTGGGGGTTAATTAACTAACTATTTGAATCTGAATCAAACCCACATAAGAGTTCATCCACAAGCTCTCTATATATTACAGAAATATCAGTATAGTAAAAATATGACACTTTTATCCTTGTGGCTTCAAGTCTTGTTTAGGAAATATGTTTTTTTGTTACATTTGAACAAAGACTCATGGGATGGAGAAGTATCTTGGAGGAGAAGAGAACACAGATGCTCTGCCTTTCAAAAAAGTGGGTTAACCCTCCAGGCACAGTTTCACCAGTCAGATCCTACTTTGCTCAGCTCCCATGACTCCAACCATACCAGTACATGCTAGGCTCCAAAAAGAAAAAGAAAAAAGCCACTGTGTAATATCTTTTTCAGTTTTTTACTTCTTTTTTTAACAACAGCTTGTTAACATTTGGGAACCGAGACCCATCATTGGATTTTTGGGAAAGGAATGTTGCCCCGTTCTTGTCTGATAGAGGATTGTAGCTGCTCAAGAGCTCTTCCTCTCATTTTCTGTGTTGTCTGAGTTCCCAGTTTTTTCAATTGATTAAAAATCTTACGAGCCAGATTTTTCAGTCTGACACACATTAACAAGCTTGTGTAGAACTTGACAACAAACTGTTGTCCATTTCTGACCTTAGAACTATGTGTTTCTGACTTGTTTTGATGGCAAACTGACACGTATCATACACTTTCCTAGAGCCATGGTAGCCCAGCAGCATCACACGGCTGAGAAACCACACTTCCTTATGTACCACGTCTCATACTAGCAACTGGATGTCAACAAAATGGCCATTTTAGTAAAGAATTGCTGATTTGGTAAAGAAATACAAAAGCAAACAAGTGAAGGACACAAGCAAAAGAAAGCTAGACTGGGACCGACCAAGAGATAAGATGAGAGTCAACATCAGACTGACTTTTACCGTCTGGAGAGATCTCAGAGTCCAAGTAGGATGCAATATGGACGCCAATAGCTGTCATTAAGGAGTGCCTCACTCACACAAAAATCTTTCAAAGTTCAGTTCTAAATCTTTAAATGAGGTGTGTTGCAGCTGAAAAATGTCTCAAACCTGAAGGACTGCATGGATGTCACAATGATATAATTTCACAATCGCTGTACTAAGCATCATGATTAATTAATCATAAAGATTCCTTAAATATCGTCACTTCACAATAAAGATCATGTCTGAACCATATCGGTGGATCAGCGCAGTTTAGAACAGAACAAAAACAAAGTTATTTGTTATATTAAGGGCCAAATGAAATTATACCATTAAAAAATATCAGAAACTTTCAAAATAAAGAAAATATAGAGTTTTTTTCTTTGGTTGATTACATTACATGCCCAAAATATGACATGAGTTATAAGTTTGTTGTTTTTTTATTTATGCAAAAGAAAAAGAAAATATTTTATTCCACAGATTAAGCTCTCTTTAATTTGATAGCAATGATTAAATCTTCAACTTCTCCATGCAGTTTTCATAGACATTTATAGTGTATAATAATCCTAATGATCTTAAAACTGTGGTTATTCTTTTGACAATAACTGTATCAAGAAAATCAGCAATATCCCTACATAGGCCAGTAGCCCTTGAGCTCCAGAGTTAGTGACTCTTGCTCTAAAAATGCACTCATACCTCCCAGCACTGACAGCACTTTTTCCAGATGTGCATGTTTCTAGTTTCATAAAGACGCATACATCCCCATATCATACAAATGTAATGCTGTCTGAAGACTCACAGATACAAGTATCTAATTCAGTTCTATTCAAGTCGATCTCTTTATTTAGCATGGATTCACAACAAAAGCATCTCAGGCAGAATTTAACACAAAAGTCAAATATGGTACAGTTGTAATTAAATCAAATTCATTATAATCTGCAGAAATTAATTTTATCACAATTGTTGCTATTTCATAAAATATTGCCAAGTTAACTGATTGCGCCAAATCTTCTCTCTGAGTGCAAAGGCACAAATCTGACCAAAATCATACAAGGCTCTCAGAAGCGGAATAACAACCAACTAATTTCAGGTGGAGGCCGAACCCCCCGACCTTCCACAGGCTCAGCTGCTCTAAGCTGGCACAGGCGCTCCACACATCCTCCAGTTTCATCATATTTATAGAAACTCCGTAAAACACACGTGTGTTTTCATACCGCTGCATTTCCATTACGGCTGCTTTCATTTCTGACTCTGTTGTCAGACACTTAAAAACATCCTCTGTGAAAGTAAAGCAGTCCATTAATGTTATACATCAGCTTGCAGCGGTTTTCCCACGCTGTTGCTCTGCTTTAACTGAATCTTGATTTTCCAACCACACAACCGCCTGATAAAATCACAACTCAGCTAGGATGAAGTCTGTGCAGAAAATTAAACTGATGACTTTCACGGAGAAAGTTCGAAGATGGAGAATATCATGGATGTTTTCTCCAACACACAACAGCACAGCAGACTCATTAATAACTGGATTCAAATATTTACACTGGGGTAAGAAAACTGATTAAAGTAGCTCCTCTCAACTTTTTCGAACTCCTTTTTATCTCCATCCATCCATCCATCCATCCATCTTCTGCCGCTTATCCGGGGTCGGGTCGCGGGGGCAGCAGCCTAAGCAGGGAAGCCCAGACTTCCCTCTCCCCAGCCACATTTGCCAACTCTGCGGGGGGGATCCCGAGGCGTTCCCAGGCCAGCCGAGAGATGTAATCCCTCCAGCGTGTCCTGGGTCTTCCCCGGGGTCTCCTCCCAGAGGGACGTGCCTGGAACACCTCACCAGGGAGGCGTCCAGGAGGCATCCTGACCAGATGCCCGAGCCACCTCAACTGGTTCCTCTCGATGCGGAGGAGCAGCGGCTCTACTCTGATCTCCTCCCGGATGACTGAGCTCCTCACCCTATCTCTAAGGGAGAGCCCGGCCACCCTGCGGAGGAAACTCATTTCACCCGCCTGTATACGAAATCTCGTTCTTTCGGTCACGACCCACAGCTCATGACCATAGGTGAGGGTAGGAACGTAGATCGACAAATCGAGAGCTTCGCCTTCTGGCTCAGCTCCTTCTTCACCACGACAGACCGGCGCAGAGTCCGCATTACTGCAGACGCCGCACCGATCCGTCTGTCGATCTCGCGCTCCATCCTTCCCTCACTCGTGAACAAGACCCCGAGATATTTAAACTCCTCCACTTGAGGCAGGACGTGACTCCCTATTCCGGCTGAGGACCATGGTCTCAGATTTTGAGGTGCTGATTCTCATCCCAGCCACTTCACACTCGGCTGCGAATCGCTCAAGCAAGAGCTGGAGATCACGACCAGATGAAGCCAACAGGACCACGTCATCCGCAAAAAGCAGGGACCCAATCCTGAGGCCACCAAGTCGGATCCCCTCAACACCTCGGCTGTGCCTAGAAATTCTGTCCATATAGGTTATGAACAGAATCGGTGATAAAGGGCAGCCTTGGCGGAGTCCAACCCTCACCGGAAACAAATCCGACTTAGTACCGGCAATGCGGACCAAGCTCTGACACCTGTCGTACAGGGACCGGACAGCTCGTACAAGGGGGTCCGGTACCCCATACTCCCGGAGTATCCCCCACAGGAGCCCCCGGGGGACACGGTCGAAAGCCTTCTCCAGGTCCACAAAGCACATGTAGACTGGTTGGGCAAACTCCCATGCCCCCTCCAGGACCCCAGAGAGGGTATAGAGCTGGTCCACTGTTCCGCGACCAGGACGAAAACCACACTGCTCCTCCTCAATCCGGGATTCGACTATCCGGCGGACCCTCCTCTCCAGGACCCCTGAATAGACCTTACCAGGGAGGCTGAGGAGTGTGATTCCCCTGTAATTGGAACACACCCTCTGGTCCCCCTTCTTAAAAAGGGGGACCACCACCCCAGTCTGCCAATCCAGCGGTACTGTCCCCGATGTCCACGCGATGCTGCAGAGGTGCTGCGATGCTTTTTATCTCACAAATTTATTTAGTTATGAAATTGATTAGGAATTATTATCATTATTGTTAATATTAATATTTGTAATCATTATTATTTTCTTAATTAGTATGTATATGTATGTATATACGTATGAGTATGTACATATGTATGTATTGGTATGTACGTATATTTTTCTTTTCTTATTTTCTTTCATTTGTTTGAAATAAATATACTAACTAACTAACTAACTAACTAACTAACTAACTAACTAACTAACTAACTGTGCATGGAGGTGTGTGAATCCCTTCTGGCCAAGTCCTCTAAGATAGATGTCTGAGTTTTGCTTTACTTCAGAGGGACTCTGCCTCTCGAAGGTGCTCTTTATGCACATATTTCCCATTAGTGTTTCGACCCTGTCCAGGTCTTTTCAGACGACTTTCTGCTGTCAAATTCAAGATGAGCTTCTGTTTGTAATAAAATGTCTCATTTTCAACATCTTCCATATTCTTTATGCTCGTCTGTGATTTAAATTGTTTGATTAAATTAGCAGGCGACTGCATTTTGTTTTCATTTATGTCCCAGTGTCTGAGTCTTCTTTTGGAACCGGGGTTGTAATAACAATCTTTGTCCACACATGAGTAAACAGACACTTCTGCAGCAATTACTACCACAGAAGCAAATGACCCGGGACTGCATGTATGTGTGGATGTGTGCTTGTGGTTACATGGGTGTTGTCCTAATGCGTGGCTCAGAGGCAGATATGTTGTAACCACTTAACTGTGTGGCATCAAAGAGACAGACCCTCGGGGTCAAGAGAGAAGTCATGAGAGCAGAGCTTTGATGGCGTCATGATTCTTATTTCATTCTTCCAAATATCCTGCTGTATTACTGGAAAATGGCATCGATGACAGAATCTTCCAGCACAGAAGCCATCACTCTCACGGGAAATTAATCCAGAAAAGGCAGGAATTAAGAGAGTTAATATAAAATAAATGAATATTAAAGTTTAATCTGCTGCATTGTGACCCACATTTTACTATTCCATATAGATGTTTAAATATTAAAGACATCTTCTAAGCATTTATAAGTCATGTGCGAGGAGGAAACAATTAAACTGAGGCTCTTGTGCAGAGACAAGCCAAACCATGCACAAGTAATGTTTATTCTCCTCTAACAGCAAGCATTTTTAGAAATAACGACAGATTCCGTGCACCGTTTCTATCTCGGCTTTATGGAGGACAAATATAGTGCCCGTTGCCATGGTTACGACTGAGAACGCATCCACACAAACAGAGCAGCGAGACCACGAGGGTGCACACCTACACATATCTCCCCTCTTTCAATCCACAAGCACCACGTGCAGATGAGGAGAGACAACCAGCGTACGAGTTTTCTCACACGTGCATGAATGTAAATGTGTGTGTGTGTGTGTGTGTGTATGTGCAGGTGCATGACGGGCACCTGTGGAAGTTGAGAACACACTCACCGTCACGGTGGGGATGGCAGTGACGAGGGAGTAGACGAGAACAGGCGGCGCTTTGCTGTTGTCCTCTGGTCCTGGGTACGGCTTGGAGTAGGCTTTGTCGAAGCAGAAGAAGCCCTGGACGTGCACGGGGAACGTGTCCGTGTACTCAAAGTAATACGCCAACAGCACGGTCCCTGCCATGATGACCAGCTGGAAATAAAACATATTGGTAGCAGCTTTAGGATTGAACCCACAAGAGTTGGAAAAGAAAAGACAGCAGGGGGAAAGAAAGCGAAAGAGGAGCGCAGCTTGAGGGGAAAAAAAAAAAGCAAAAAGAAAAAGAAAAGAATTTTCCTTCACAGAGAAAAATGATGGATGCCTCCGTAATGTGTAAAGTGAGCCATTTGTGTGGAGAGATGGTGAGGGAAGAGTCTGAGAGTAAGAGGCAGGGAATAAGGGAGGGAGGGAGGTAAAGATAGAGACAGAGGGAAACAAATAAGGAGAAAGCTACAGAGGAGGAAAGAAAGCAGAGTGAGAGATCTCTTCAGCAGTGTCAGGGCTCGGAGTAGGAGGGGAGAGAAACAAATGGAGCCTGTTTAAAAAAAAAAAAAGCTGTGTGGATGAGAGACGAGGAACTGAAGATGGATGGGGGTAACACCGATGATACACAGAAAAGAGAGAGAAAAAAGACCTGGGAAGAGAAGAGGGAATAAGACAAGAAGAATTACATATTCATGGATGTCTGCATAACTTAAACCAGAGCATTTCTGCTGTATGAAAAGCACAAGCCGCCATGCATAAAATATGACCTTAATAACTGTTCAAAAATAAATAATAGCATCAGCAATTCATGGCAGATTGTATATGTGAGAGAGGAGGAGAAGAAGAAGAGGGGATGATAAACATAGAAAGTATCGTTTGAAAAAAATAAAAGCATGCCACTCTGCACAGATGAAACAGATGCACGAGCACTAATTATTCATTTCTACTCCAGTAAACAGCTCACAGGTGTCTTTGCCTGGATCTCTACAGAAAAGCCAACAGCCACAACATTTGCATCTTTCAATCTGCAACCGAGAACCTGCAAAAAAAAACCCTGTTTGCCCCCTGAGAGCGGCCTCAAATTGCATCTTCAAAATGGAAAGCGAGTATAAATACAGCCCACTGCTGATGACTTCCATCCTAATCTGCAGCACAAATGTTTACTAGATGAACTTTCATTGTATGTGAAGGACAAATTTATCAGCAGGAAAACATGAGCAGCCTCCGATGGCGGGCTGAGCTGCTTTCCAGCTGCAGGGACAGCGAGGCGGGGATGAAACAGCAGTTTGACGGCTGCTGCTCAACAACACGGGAGATGTTTTACTGCAGCTCAATGAAAAATGCATGCATCATAACGTTTCAATGTATTCTACCAATAAAACAAATTAAGTTTTTTTTAAACAACTTTCCTTTTTGATAAATCTTATAGTTGGGGATGGTCAAAAGCCATTCTTCAGCTATGCTGCCATTGGCATAGACTGCTGAGAGGCGTCCCGTCATGCACTGGGCTCTTCCTTTTCTTCTTTCTGCTCCTTTGTTTCCATGTATAAACGTATGAAAGTATTGGCATCATTAACGTATTTCTCCTCTTTCCGCAGGTCTTCCTGGATAAATGTTTACTCCTACCAGTCCAGCCGATGGTTCTGCTGGTTTTTCCTTCCTGTTAAAAGAGAGTTTTTCCTTCCCACGGTCGCCTTGTGCAGCTCAGGTTTAGGAGATCGGATCCAGGTCACGATTCAGTGCTGTTGGTTTTCCTTATCCAGGCTATTTACTATGAACTGATGTGTCTGCAAAGTACCCTGAAATTAAATTTTTGTGAAGTGGTGCGATAAAAATAAAGCTGAGCTGAATAGAATTAATTGCTGCAACGGATCTCATCAGTTTTTTTGTTTCTTCGTGGCTCTGACAGGTTAAAACATCTGCTATGAGGAAGGCATCTAAAGTGTGAAGGGTCTCATGAAAACACAGGCTGAACATCCAAATAAGCTCAACTCAGGCCTCAAGCAAAACATGGAAAGTACACGATGAGCTTGTTTATGAGGGAAAGTATGAGCAGGTGATTCCAAACAACACGTAACATCTGGTAACGTCTACGCATGTGGAAACAGTGCTGCTGCCGCGTCACTGCGGGTGACGTTTGACACGTTGGATGTGTTCTGTTGTGACTAATGCTTCATTTGTTCTGACAGCATCCTCAAATGACTGCAATCATCCCAGCTAATCAGTGAGTGGGGCGATGTAGTTATACAACCAAAAAGTCCCTAGAATCTTCTTGATGTAATCATGTTAATGACCCACATGAAGTTTTTCTACCTTATTTTAATGGATTGTTGGTCTAAAAGTAACCTTAACAGAAAAATGTAAGTAAATCAGTGTTAGGTTGATCATTTCTATTCATTCATTCATTATCTGAATCGTTCATTCATTCATTCATGATCTGAATCTCTTATTCTGATTAAGGGTCGCGGAATCTGGACAGTATCCCAGCAGTCTTTGGGCAAGAGACGGGGTACACCCTGGACAGGTCACTGGTCCATCGTAGGGCCAACACACAGAGACAAACAACCACTCATGCTCACACAGTTTTAGAGGAACCAGTTAACCTAACATGCATGTCTTTGGATGGTGGGAGGAAGCCAGAGAACCAACGCATACACAGGGAGAACGTGTAAACTCCACACAGAAAGGCCACCATTTGGGCCTCCCCCCAGCTTGGGATCAAACCAGGGACATTCTTGCTTTTGAGGCTACAATGCTAACCAATACGCCACCATGCAGCCCAGTAATGTCTATCCTTTATTAAAACCAACTGGTGTTTTTTTTTTATACATTACTGGAAACTTTCATTAGTCATCTTTACTAAGTATCACTTGTAAAGTTGGTAAGGGTCGATAAACATGTTGGTGGTGCTCCCTAAACAATGTGTGTGACTGAGGTCTGACAGACAGACACACATATCAGATAGCGATCCCATACCTCCAGAATCTGGGACCCAACTCGATCCTCCAGGATGACAACCGTCTCCTCCACAGAGCAAAGGCTCATGATAGAGCTCCTCCAGAATGAGTGAGCAGAGAGGATGGAACACAACGGGATACCATCTCAAGGCAATATGAGACGTTGCTGGTGACCAGCACGAGGTGCTTTGATTGTTTAGGGCTGCATGAATGAGTCTGGAACTGTTCACTCGGGTTAGAACTGAAGAAACATTTTGGATAGGGATGTACAGATACCAGTATCGATATCGGCTCAATACCAAGTGTGTGTACGCGTACTTGGTGTTAATGAAAGTGTACCAATACCACAACCGATACCCAATACCACACTAGTCAAGCTAGCGCAGATGGGTTTGATGACGTGTTTCGGCGAGTTGTAAAAGTAATAAATGCCATGAATGTTAAAATGTGAGATTTTATGTTCCACTAAAAGCCAGATCTTTGTTTCAAAACCACACATTTATAGTTGTATTTAGGTAAAATGTGCCAAATCAGAATAAAACTTGTTGAAATTGTTAGATCTGTCATGTTATTATATTTGTATTGGTGAGGTAACTTCAGAAAGGATGGATCATTTATTACAATCTAATGAAATCGTACACTGTTATAACAGCAATAATAATCATCAATAATAATCAATAATCAATAATGTTCATATAAATTTGATATCGGCAAATATCTGTATCTGCAGTTTTTCAAGTTTCAGATATCGGTATCGGATCGGACCTCCCAAAAAGTGGATGAGAGGCAAAATGTTTTTAAAAAAATGAGTCCAGACGTCCACCAAGCCATTGTCATTTTATTTGTAAATGATTACGGACAACTTTACTGAGTCAGAAGCTCTAATGGCAAAATGATCCCCATGTCTGCATGCATGGTGGAGAGTCATTAAAATAATTCCTGGACAAATACAAGAGCTCCCCTGACAGTGTAATATGTGTATATATGCCCTGTTTTCTCCTCATTACTATGGGATTACCATAAAAAACACCAAAAAGAGTGAATACCAACAGGAGAATAATGGAGGGGATTTTGACACACTATTGAAGATGCAGTCCCATACATTTAGATGTGCTGATCATTTCACAGAAACACAAAACTGACACATTATACCCACTGCAAAACATGCAAACATAAGTGCCAAACAGGTGATCTTGCTTCTGTCCTTCGTCAACAACAAATATGGACGTTGGAAGGATGATGGTGGCCAGATTCCCCGTGTAGATCTGTTTCCTCTCCTGTCCACACAGGAGATAAATCGGTGATGGAAAAAGGACTTTCTTTATGTTTAAACTGTCAACTAAAGTATGTTACAAGCAGGAACAAATGCTGTGATGTACAAAAAACAAAACAAAACACAAACAATTATTTTTAATGGAGCGCGCAGGTCCAGTCTTTTTATATACAATTCTCCTTCACACCTAAACAGAATGAATGACCAGGCCTCTGCAGAGCTGAATGACATGTGGACGAAGGAATTTCACCCAAGTTGTCTTTTTGAAAAACACAACTGGATTATTTAAATGTACGTTAAAAGCCATGCAGGTGTCCACCATTGTGTTGCTTGATAGTGATTATAACAGGCTTTTTTTTATTGTGCAATGTCAAAAACTGACCAAGTCAACAGTAAGTGAGGCAGTAAACACACAGCTGAAACTCTGGTGATGATGAGAAAGGACAGGTTTGGTCACTGCTTTCTGTCTGTGGTGCCTGACAGTCTCCTTTATACTCATTTAAGGATCCTTTGTGTCAGTATATAAGTACTTATTTTTCATGAAAGTAGCTTTAACAAACAATCCCTGCAAGACAATTTTCTGCACCTTCGGCCTGGTCAGAGGCTAAAAATATCTTCCTACACCATGACAAAAGACCTCCATAAGGTTTCAGGCTGAAGGAGGTTTGTGCGCTGAGGGATAAGTATGAGGCCAATTTTCTGAGTGCAGGCGCTTCTCAGCGGGACTAAATTGTTGAAGATTTGGCACAATCCAAGATTTCTTTTAAACTGGTGGTGGACTGGCAGTCAGAGCAGCAAATTCATAAGGTCAAAGTTATTCAGTGGCAGGTTATTTCAGGTCTAATGCAGATTATATATATTATGTTATAATATAATATAATATAATATAATATAATATAATATAATATAATATAATATAATATAATATAATATAATATAATATAATATAATATAAATTATAATATATTGTATAATTTATGTTATAATATATATTAATAAAATAATATATTATAATATATATAATAATATAATATGATATGATATGATATGATATGATATTATAATAATATAATAATAATAATAATAATAATAATAATAGTATAATATAATATAAAATAATATAATATAATATAATATAATAATAATATATTATGTCATATTACATTGCATTGTATTGTATTGTATCGTATCGTATCGTATCGTATCGTATTGTATTATAATGTAATGTAATGTAATGTAATATAAAATGATATATCATTAACTGCATCTGAAAATGTTGTTTTTGTGTATGTTCAGTCTGTATGAGTATAAATCATCCGTCTCAGTAATTTTAAAGGGATTTAAAGAGAAAAGGGTGCAATAAGGCATTAAACACAAGTGGTTTCACAGTGGCAGATGGCTGAAAGTGTGCAAAGCCACACAGAAAATGTCCTCTTCAGCAAAGTGGCAAAGTCCCAACATAAATTAATGCCATAGGGAGGAGAAGGGGAGATGTGTTTAGCATAATACTTATATTCCAGCTTTATTACAGAATAATCAGTGACAGTGAACTTTGGAAGAAGGATGACCAACCCTGCCTAACCTGCACACTTGCTTCCCAGATTGATTCTCTGCAGTAACCTCGACTGTTTCTTCTCAATGGAAACGTGCAAAATGTATATCAGAGTATTTACCTGCTTTATTTCACTGAGAGTCCACCGCGTCGTACTATAAGAGCATCAAACCAGCAACCAGCAACGTGCATGAAGCTAAATCTTATTTTGAAATGACGTTTGTTCATCTATACACCAGCTCAGTTTGGATTTCTGTCTTCCAGTTTGGGGGAGTGTTTCCATGTGGCGGCTGTTTGAGCACGTCTGCAGGCATGTGGGTGCATTCTCATGTCTGATGAGGAACTCTGACACAGGCTCGCTGTGGCAAAAAATCCTCTCCATCATCCAGTTTTTATCTCCTGCCTGAGCTACAGAAGGCTCAAAGGAGGCAAAGGCGCCGAGTGGTGGGAGGAAGAAAACCATATAACAGCTACAAACAACCATTAAAGTTGATGCAAACAATTAAACACCAACGTTCCTGGGAGATCGATGCCTGTCACTGATGTATTAAAAGAACTGAGCTGTGCATGCTGAATAATACAAGTTCCTGCTGCAACACTTTACATCCATCCTGGGATCAGCGCATGACATTTAGCACAACAGCTCGAACACATCGTTTTTACTCTTATTTACTTTCCTGACTGCAGAACCTGGAAATATATTTACTTCCCCACTAAAAGCAGGCTCCTGAAAGGGCTTTTTTGTTTTTTGTTTTTAAGCTGCATTAAACCAGTTTCTAAATATCTTTAAAGGTCAAAGCCGCTTCAAGATGATGGGGTTTCTAATTAGCATTGGGGCTTTGCAGCAGAAGTCACCTTAGAATAATCATTTGCATAAAATTAATCCAAGCTGCTCAAGGGCCAATCAGATTGTGTTTTTTTGTTTTAAAGGGAGGCTTTTCAACCGTTTCTGCTGTTTACTGCATAGAGTCCATGTTTGCATTTATACATGTGTTATTATTGGTGTGTTATGACCCCCGCTGATGATCGTACATGTTCTTGTAAGCAAAGTATTTTAGATTTATCTGAAACTGGGGTAAAAAGAACACACAAAGCTTCAAGTACGTCTTGGTCTCACGTACTTTTATTGCCCGTGCATTTTAAATCTGACTGAACAAATAATTCGCCAACAGACTTCAGGTACATTTAACAATGCCAGATATCCAGAAAAATATTAAATATGAGTGTTAATTCAGTAGTGTCAAAGTGGGACTTTTTCCCTTCAGTTTTTTACCCTGGATCATCCATGGTTTTATACAACTCCTGAGGACTTGCATGACTTTTTAATACGCTTGTGGGTTTTATGTTTGTTATTTGGTTTTAGTCTCAGGTATGTTCTAATTGTATGATTGCTGAAACCTGGTGATGATAAGGACAGCTGATCCCAGTTAGGACACCACAACCCCCCCCAGTGTGCTCATTGGATAAAAGGACTGAATGGAGAGAAGGAGGGGGGGAATCACTGCACAGAATAAGGAGACAGAGCTGCAGCGCTGGTGGGACCTGGCGTATAAGAGACTATCCTAAAGACTACCGGCGGAGGCCCAGAGATGGTTCAGAGCTGACCCCGGCCACGAGGAAATCAATGCAACGCCTGCTAACAGCTAAGTAAAGGGACGTGGAAAAGAGAGAAACTATTCTCCTTCTCCACTTAAAGACTGTTTTATCTGAGGCACACTGTTCTTTTCCCCCGCAATGTCAGGCGACGTGCAGCTCCAGACCTCTCCTGGCTTCATCCGGATCACCTTGCTGGAAAATCGGAGGCCGGCGAAGATTACCAGCAAAGGCTCCCAAGAAAAGAGCAGTTTTCTTTTGTTTAGGTTTTTTTTTTACTGAACCATTACTACTTTTATTAGAAGGACAAACCATTTTATTGTAAATAAAATTGCCTGGCTAGCGGACTCATTTTTTAAAAGTGGAACTCCCTTTTTGCTGGTATTTTAAAGAACCTTCACACTACTGCGTGACAGTAGAACAATACGGCGGCGGCACGTAGCACATGCAATGACATGCAACACACATGTGCTGCTCCTTCATTACCATCAACATTCCCAGCACACTGGCATGTGCAATCTTCCCCTCCAGAGTGCTTCCTGGATTTATTTTCCCATGAACACCTTAAACAAGGACATCAGATTTTCTCACTTGCAAAATTAAAGTGGATTTAGCAAACTATCTCTACACCACATATACCGTTTTTTTCAGCATGTAGCACCATGAAAGCCTCCCACCTTAAAACTACAGCTGCCTGTGAGGGACATATAGCACCAATGTGAATTAAAACTGTGTTTTCCCAGCGCACAGTGTGTGAGACGCTGGAGAAGATCGGTGAGAGGCTTACTACGATATTAACTTAACTCCCTTTTTTTGACATATGAGCAGGAGAAAATAAAAAAACATCTTTAGTTTCATCTTTACTTTCGTAGGCTGTTCCCCATTATCTCTAAATTATCACTCAGCTCAGGCAAGACCTTTTGACAGTTCCCAGAAATCTGGAACGTAACAAGATTTAGAACAAGGATACAACAAGAAATCAACACTTAACAACATTTAAGTTACAATGAAATGCAAATACTGCCCCAAATCACATAAGAAAGCATGCATTATATGCACGCCCTCTGGATCGTCACACAGCATTATGTAGCGCAGCACAATAACTAGGTAACGACACACTTTTACATGATAACTAAATATCCTGTTATCTTTACAAGTACAGTTCTGGGAAAGAAGAAGGAAACAGCAGCAGAGAAACAGAAGACGGAGTTCAGAGAAAACCAGGATGACAGACGGATGTCCTCTGTTATTGTTCAGTAAGAAATGATCAGCTCTCTTGTTCTCTGTCATCTTTCCTTTGCTTGGCTCTGATGCTAAAGTTTCTGATGTGTGGGTTTATAATCATGAAATGAAGACGATCATTTCTCTCTGTGTAGGTTGGAAATCAGAGGGGACTAAAGCTGTGTTTGATTCCTATTATAAAACTATTCAAACATGTTTACTGACTCCGGATCTTTGCTTCAGAGATGTGCAACCAAAGATAACTCAACATTACAACAGCACTGTAAGGTTATCAGACACTCAAACAGATTATAGACCTCTTCTTCTGATCATATCTGTCTTGACCTCTGCAAAGCTACTTCAGAATAATACAAATAAATTCCTCTTTAATTTGGTCTGTTTGTGTAAATTTCACATAAAAAACACTTCTTAGAAGTTTGCAGAAGATAAATCGTAAGGTGTTTTGCTGTTCATGTGGTTGACTGTGATCTGATTGAATGATATGTTAGTCGCCGCATGAAGAGAAATTCATCTTAATTTAAGATAAATAGATTCCCAGTTCTGATTAGGAAAGCTTTATTGACATAACTACAATACTTTTATTGGGTGATATGGTACAAAGCATTATCTCTGAAGCACCTTAATCCTCTGCCATGCCTCCATAAAGATTTTGTTGCTCTAACATAACCTTTACACACTTTTTATTTTACTTTACTTTGCATGATTACTAAAGTGGCTTGGTACTGGTTCCCTGCTAGACCATCAGCTTTATTTTTATTACTCGTTCTGGATGAGAGCCTGTGGGTAAAGTATTCCCATTATAAAGCTATTTCTGCCAAACAAGCTCATTTTAAAGTCACAGCTAATTTTTGACTGACCAGTTTTCATGCCCAGCAGCTGCTGTTCAATCTTTTCACGTTCCTTTGGTTAAACAATGTTTAGTTTAGACAATGAAAGGACAGTAACAGCGACTGTGTGTTCTGCAACAAGCTCATTCAGGTGATAATTATCTGAGTGATTACGTCTGTCAAAGACTTGTGTGACTTTTTAGCACATAATGCATTCTGTACTACCATTTACAGTTGTGCTCATATGTTTTCATCCCCTTTAATTAAAGAAAAGGCTGAATTTACAACAGTCACTCAAATAACTGCAGACTTAAAAAAGGAACAATGACAAAAAATTTGCAAAAATATAATTTAGTAATATAAGACACTGTTTTTTCATTTCATTGAGTTGAAGAAAGAAAGAAACAAATAAATTGGTCCTGGAGAAATTAGAGACTTTTCTGTTGAACAGTGGGACAAAATACCTGTCAACAGGTGCAGAAGGAACAGAAAACACCTGACTGGAGCGGAAACATTAAAGGATTCTTCAACTAAATATTACTTTATGACTGATGGAATATGTACTAAATTGTCTTTGTTTGCTTTTTTAAACAAAATGTTTCTATTGAACCAGAATTAGAAAATAATGTAATGATTTTCATAAAAAAAAAAAAAAAAAAAAAAAATTATTATTACTTTCGTCAATTTCAGCTTATTTTACAGGCAGCTGGTTTTTTTTCCTTTTTTAATGAAAGGGTATAAATAAATATGAGCACAGCTATACTTGTAGTTTTCCAGCAGAGATGCCCACAACCTTAGACTGACAGTCTTAACCACACCACTATCATGAATTTATGGCTGAATTCTGATTTTTTTTTTTTCCAGACAATTGGCCCTACTCCTCTGCTGTGCAGAGGTAAAGTTTCAATTTTAGTTTAGGTGTCAATGAGTATTTAGGCCTCAAGACGCACTGTGTAACTTTCTGACCTTAAATTTGGTGTTCCCAACTGGTATGATGGCACAGTGACATTTATTATTTATGATGTACATTTACATAGCTGTTGTTGTCCAGCAGTGTTATAAGGATGACAAACGGAAATTTACAACTTTTAATCTGGAATGCTTCATGACGTTGCTGCTGAATGCTGCTTAACAGGCTGCATCACATGCTAGCAAGTGGACATAAACACACTGGCTGATTTTCATGCACACCGAGGCTAATTCAGCAAAGAAACAAAGGAAGCAGGGCTGTGACGATATGCTTTTGCCCCAATCCGATTTGATTCAGATTTTTTGGGTGCCCATTTGATTTAAATTGCGATTCTCACAATTCTTTGATATGACTGAGTTTTGTTGATTAAAAACATGAAAAATGTACAAAACTTTTTTTTGCTCAACATTTTCCTTGATTTTTAGGGAAAAAGCAACACAGTAGCCAGACCATCATTCTGCTGCTATAATGCCCAAGAAGACAAGTAAAAAGATCAATAAAAACAATAAAAATGACTAAAATAAAGTTTTTATTTGTTTTTATTTTAAAAAAAAAATTTTATTTTAAATTTGTGAAGCAAAAAATCTCCCTGTTCGATTTCCCCACCCCTAAACAGACGAGAGGACAAGTTGGGACAGAGAGACAGGACCAGTCAAGAAAAGACTCTTTTACTGGCTTGAAAGGGCTCCAACTAGCTGCAAGATGCAAAATACATGCCAGTTAGCCACCAGTAGCGGTGCATCACTAAAAAAATCTGCAAAACTTATGCTGTGAGTCTTTAAACATGATGTTAGGGGCCTTTTAGATAGCTGGATGGGATAATACCCTACTTGTAAGAATAAAAAAAACCAAACGAGTAGCGTTGCTGGACTCTGATATGACATCCAGGTCCAACACTGAAAAGATAAATAACCTCCTCTAACCTGCCAGAACGGCCAGAAAACTGCCTCATGCAGTTACAGCAGAAGCCTCATGGAGACTTCCTCATTAGCTACACACATATTGCTGCAACTGTAATGAAACAGCTGATTTCCTCTGAGAGCCAAGCACCAGTTTAGCGTGTATGCTAATGTTGCAAAAACAACAAAGAAACCAGTTTCCTTCTATGATTAGCTTTACATGAACATTACACAGAAAAAACTCTTGAAAATAAAAACAGGAATGTTGCAACAATAAGAAATTGTATAAATAAAGTATTATTCATTTCATTCATTTAATTTCATTCATATGTGTATGCACATATGAGGCTGCACGGTGGCACAGTGGTTCGCACTGTGGCCTCACAGCAACAGGGTCACTGGTTTGATCCTTGGCTGGGGCCATGTTTGGTCAGTGGCCTTTCTGTGTGGAGTTTGCATGTTCTCCCCGTGTATGCGTGGGTTCTCTCCAGGTACTCCGGCTTCCTCCCACCGTCCAAAGACATGATGTTAGGTTAATTGGTTACTCTAAATTGCCCAGAGGAGTGAGCGTGAGTGGTTGTTCGTCTCTGTGTGTGGCCCTGCGATGGACTGGCGAGCTGTCCAGGGTGTACCCTGCCTGTCGCCCAAAGCCAGCTGGGGTAGGCTCCAGCTTCCCCGCGACCCTGAATTGGATTAAGCGGTTCATTAAATGAATGAATGTATGTATATGAGTGTGTGTATGATAGTAAATAATAGTAAACATGACAAATATTACAGCGTAGTGTTAACACAGGCTTTTAGTGTAGGCATCTCTTTGCCTTAGGAACTGGTGGGGGAGGTGTTACCACCACGAATCACTGGGATGAAACCCAGTTTGATTAAGTCCTAATACACTGTCAGCATAGATTTCTCCACAGGATTAAACCAAAGTTCCCAGCATAAGAAAGATGAAAGAAAATGGACCATTTCTTGCTGATCCAGTAAACTAAACGCACTCATGAAGAGTAAAAGCTCGTACTTCTGTAGTTCAAAGCTGGAACAGGCAAGAAATCAAAAGGTCTGACACAGTAGTTGTGTGACAGGAGCTGAGAAAAATCTCTTCCACATAAAAAGACCTCAAACCAGCAAAGAGGGAAGTAAATGTGACAGTAGAATAATGCAATACGGGGAGAAAAATGAGGTGAAAATAAGAATGGGCTTCGCCATTTTCCCTCGGGGCAAAGCTCTGAGCTTGCGAGTGCTGCATGTCTACCTTGGGCTGCGTGGAGCAGCCAGATGGCAGAAAAGTCAACTGATAAAGTCAAGCATGTTTACAGAAGGTGAGAGTGTGTGGACGGAGGCTGGTGCTGAGATGACAGCACCCCGCTGGCAGACCATGAATGTCACGCCGATCAGGATGAACTAGACTCAGGCGGCTTCACTTCGCCTCAAACATGTCTGATTTGCTTTTCAGTGAGTAGAAGTAAAGGCAGAATGCAGGAGACTGGGTAATTACATATATACATATATACATATATAATCACTATTATTGTCTATTAGACCAATAAATGAACTATTTAAATATATAATATAAGACAAAATATCCCCTTTTATTTCACGAATAATTTCTCATTAATATCATGTTGTTCATAATGTTTTCTAGGATATTTCATCAAGCATAAAAAGGGAAAATGTGTAGTTGTCATAATTTATAGGTTATTATGTTGATATTTTACTGGTTTGGCCCACTGGAGATGAAACTGAACTCTGTATGGCCCCTGAGTGAAAATGAGTTTGGCACCCTGCTCCAGGCAGTAATAAAACTAAAACTGATTCTGCATTTCTTCCTAAATAACACACCAGCGGTCTAAGTGTCCGTATTAATCAGCCTCATACTGGATTCCAATTTAAATCTCTTCACTAATCTGATGCTCAAGCTTTTATTATCAAAATCAGTATGTTTTCACAGGAAAACGATGAGGTTGCACCTCCTCGTCTTTCTGTCTGGTTTAGTTTCCATGTGAGGTCATTTAATGTGATTACATTACAAGATTTTGTGTCATAGTTGGCTTAATGAAGGCCTGATGAAAAAAAATAAGAATAATAAAATATTTTTTTGCACATATTTATCTGAATGAGTCCCAGGTGGCTGCTTGAACCTGGAGGAAGAGGAAACTACCTACTGAGCATCCATGAGTCAACGTGGAGAAAGAGCAAACGAAGAGGCTCGGCTGCCGCCTGGTGTCCCTGCATTGTATTACACCAAACAGATCACATAGATTACACTGAAAGCAGTGAACAAGCCAGAGGGTTAGAGCCTTAAAGAGAGGACTGGGAGAGGCAGCAGAGGCAAAGTGAAAGAAGATAAACAGGCTGATAAAACGGTTAATGAGACATGAGTACATAACAGAGCGCGGCTGGGCAAAGCCGAGCGCACTACTGGGAAATAACACAAAGGGGAAGGGAGACAACTGGCCAGTGGACGTGCAGGAGGGCAAATGAGGACATATGGGAGACAGGAAGAGGGTGAGGTGGAGAGAAAAGTAACATACAAAGTGTAGGGAGCACAAATGTAAAGGGGGGAGATCAAAGCTGCTGGGCTCCAACATGTCCTCCCCTCTTTCCTTTCAGTCTTCTCTGAGCTTTGTCTGCTGATGTTCCTCTGTGTATTTTATCATCCAACCTTGTTTATCCTTAACTCATTCATTTTTTTTTTATCTGTAAAAATCATCTCTCCTCAATCTCCCTCTTTTCCCCTCTCTGCCTCATCCATTCCTCTGCCCCCCTCCCTCCCTTTTGCAGCACACAGATGCATGCCGCGCCTCCTCGCACCACTCAGCTGCACATGTTTCAAGGCTGCAGAGCAAATTAAAAAATTGACATCATTTTAGAAAAAAAAATCTGTCCTCGAGCATACATGTCCCTGCATCTTCCAACCAGGGAGGAGTAAAAGCTGTTGCATGCTAACACACACACACACACACACACACACACACACACACACACACACACACACACACACACACACACACACAGTTTCCCCAGAATAAAAGACTTACTCCAAACCTCAGTGTTTCTTAATGTTAACATGCACTAATGCATGCACTATTATTTTAAATAAAGAAATCTTTGACAGGTAATTGCAGCTTTTTGTTGACACCTTGCAGCATTAAAGGCTCAACTTTCAGCATTTATCTGCTGTTATTTTAACTAATGTGCAGCATGGCCAGCCTGGATTTCAGGTCCCAAACCAAAAACTGCATGCATCTCAGATAAAAGCTAAATATATGAACATAACGCTTGCTTTTATTTCTATTTGAATATTTTAACCCCAACACTGCTGCTTAGATTTAGACATAATACTCTATTAAATACTTGCAGATGATATGAAACAGTAGCGTATTGAGATATATGGGGGTTTCTAGTCCCTATCCTCCACCCCTTGAGTGAGATAACAGGTGGGAAGCAGCACAGCTAACAAGTGTTTCAAACATCCACCCAGAAGGCTGAGAAATCCCAGAGCAGCAAAGACGCTGGCAGGTGCTATTCATGGAGTCGGAGAGATAATGAGGAGGAAACGAGGAGGAGAATAACGCGAGAATGAATTGTTACTGTGTCTTTGTGGAGGGTTGTATGTGCTGAAGGGTGAGGGCTCATACTCAGGAGCTCAGTGTGAGCATTTCTAATGAAGCGAGCGTGAAAACTGACACTAAAACATTAATAAGAGCAATATTAAAATATGCAATCTTCAGAGATGAGATGAGTTGTCTGTCTTTCCAATCTGGTGGCAAAAGTAACCAGCTTCAAGCTCTGGGTGAGAAATAAGACCCACTATGTGCCGCTTGCACACACAGAAACTGTGATTGCTGCATCTTCATGCTGGCATAAAGAAAAAAAATAGTACTAAAATACTACAAACGCATCACCTGAAGGTAAAAGATGTACTGAGGGGGAGGGAATATGGATAAAATTAGCTTTGTTGCAGAAAACTACGTAAATAAAAGCAATGCTGACCTAAAAGAAAAAAGCATATTCTACCACTGAATGATGATATCTCAGACTCATTTTGTCTTCTTTTAGTCTTCACACACAACGAGAAAACAAAAATATGTGCATGTTAAAGAATAGATGCAAGAACTGTAAACATTTTAACCAAATGGGAATGTTACCATGAAAATATTTACACCAGTAGAAACATAGTGCGGCCTCTGCAACGAAAAGAAAAGAAGTTTTAAAAATGCCGTGACAAGTACATTTCTGCAGCTCTGATACCTACTAACTTATCTTGCTTTTAAATATTTTATTTTTATTCGTGACTTTGTTGTGATTTTAATGTGATTTTTACAATTTGTTTCTTCCATTTCCAGTTTTCTTTGCCGCTTCTGTGATGCTTTTAATGTTTTATGTGAAGCACTTTGAAGTCTTGTACATAAAATGTGCTATTTTCTCACCTATCTGAACTTTTATTGGACCTCTGAACGTATTTTTAGGGCAGACATTTTGAAAAGACTGTTTCTTTTAACTGCAGAACATGATTTAATCCACTAGGGGGCAGAGGACATGTTCAATTGTAGACAAAATCTTTGTAGAAACACTTTGTGTGCATTTTACAAGGAAAAAAAAGTAATGTATCAACTATGATGCACTTGTTGTTGTTAAATTTATTCTCATATGAATCTGCAAACTGATGCGAGACAAACATGATATAAAGTTGTTTAACAGCATAGTTAAATGAGAAATATCTGAATGTCTTCAAGAAAATTCAGAAAACAACCGCTTGCCTTGAATCATCAGAGGCAGTGTAAGCTACAGACCTGAAATATAATTTTCTCTGGTGCTCAGCAGTGTGTGCATTTTATAGAACTTGCTAAGCCATGAGAGGAAGCAGCCAAACAGGCGTGAGGAAGGAGCGATGAAGAGGAAGCTCAGCGTGTCTGAGGTGGCAGTGGAGGCTGTGTAGTAAAGCTAAAAAGCTTGTAAACACACTGCCAGAAGTGGAAACAGAAATGGAGTGGCAAGGGAGAGGTTTTAACAAGGAGGGGTTTAACACTTTTTCTCCAGTCAAATGTTCAAATAGCATAAAAAATGTCATAGAAAGACCTTCGTAGGCATTAACTGGAAAGAATTTCTTATTCATATTGACTCTCATTCTGATGCCTTATGGTCTTTTTGCACATGCTTGCACCATGTGAAGGTTAGAAAACATGTTTCGGGAAGGATTTGAGAGAAAAAAACAGAATAAAAAAGCCAGAATCCAGCTGAGGAGGGTAAAATGTTTTAGGTAGTTATTGAACATCTTGATGAAGGAAATTGTCATGCCGTGGCGTTTCTGTGAAGTGTTTAGCTCTTGTTTCCGGTTTTATTTAGTACTTTTCCTCCCCTGTGTATTTGCTTTAGCTTCCCCTTCCTGTTCATTAGTTCACCTGCTTCCGTTTAGTCCATTCAGTTCACCTGTGTCTTGTTGTGTTTTCTGTATATATATGTACCGCTTGGGTTCAGTTCTTGTTTGCCAATTTGTTGTTTTTGTCGTCATGCCCTCTAGTAGTTTCCCCAGTTGGCCTTTAGTTTAATTAAAACAAGCTTCACAACATTTCTTCTGTTTCTCCACCTTGCAACTGTGTTCCCACATCTCTGTCACTCCCTGACAGACACACATATTTAATCAAATTGTTTATTTTTTTGTTTGTCATATTCTTCATTATCCACCAGTCCATAATTACTAAAAGACAGTGGGATTAGTATTGAGACTATCTCTCTTCTAGGCTGGACCCTGACATCAACATTGCAAAGATAAATTACTTCTCAGTGTCATATCTGTATTTTCAAAAGTTTCCCAGACCCAGATATCTCCAGACGTCAAGCTAACAAATGGCAAACTGTCTTCAAAATAATCAACTCCAGTTTATGCTGTATGGTATTATCTGTGCAGAGAAATGTATTCTTTTGAACTGGAAGCAAAAGGAAACTTCTTTTATTAAGGAGTAGGTGACAGCAGTGATAAACTCTTCCGTAAGATAGGAAGATTTCAAGAATATTTGGACAGGTAGAAATCATGCTCTGATATTTTTTGGGGGCAGACAAGACCGGCACTTAGCTGGGATGATGTATATATGCTTTATATGTTACAGATTTTTGTGCTTTGTTGTTTTCCAATGATTTTTTTTTTTTTTATAAATCTGTCAATTCTTATTTATCTCAAATAAAATCAAATAATCTGAAGCAATACATAAAAAGCCACTTTAATTGTTTTTTATTGCGTATTACAATAAAAAATATTCCATCTAGTCCACACTGTGACTGTTTAAGCATTAGCATCATATAAAATCTGTCCATCATGTAAACGCACAACTCATTAGACCACTTTATCCAGCATCCATGTAAACATATCATCTGGCATCTCTGATAGAAGAAACGTTTCTCCACAGAAATCTTCTTATTGTTATTCCTCAGGGCATGGAAAGATTCTCTATATGTAAATGGAGTCAAAACAAGCCCCACTAAAACATTTTGAAACAATTTTCATTATGCTTCTAAGAAAACAAAGACAATATTTAGGTTTAAAAAAGATTTTGCAAATATTCACAGTAAAACAAGTTCAAGTACAGGGATGGCAGAAGAAGACATTTTAATTAACAGAAGAACTTAAAAAAAAACATTTAAAATGATAAAAGATATATTACTGTTTCACTGGAAGCATTAGCTTATCTGGAAACATGTCCAAAAGAAAATTGGGGCAAGTGCAACATAAGTCTGTATAAGTAAGTAAAAATGTAAATTCATGTAGAGCTGGTAGCATTTTAAAAAAAAAAAAAAAATTACTCCCTTACAAAGCAACAAAAAACACAAAAAAAAACAAAAAAACAACCAATACAAAAAGACTGCATGAAATAATAATAATAATAACTAGAAAATACATAAATATGCATCAGAACAAATAAAACGACTAGACACAAACAAGCTAATTAGGACTAAATCAGTCCAAATCCAGATGAATGACAATGGTCAAAGTTGAACTAACTGCTTGAAGAACATGATACAGCTAGTTATCTTATTGTCAACTGGTCAGTACAATGATCAGGTATGAAAAGAGCACCTTAGAGCAGCAGAGTCTCTCTGAAATGAAGATGAACAGAGATACAGCATTTACAGCAAACTCCATCAGAAAGTGTGAACAAGTAATATAAGAAAATAGCCCTGAAATTTGACATTGCAACGATGATGAATATTCATTAGTTTGCAGAACATGACATAATGAAAAAGAATCAGGAGCAAAAATAAACACGTGTACAGCCTGGTACAAAAACATTTTAAGTTTTATAAGTCAGGTTTACCTTCATGACAACTGTCGGCGGGGTGAATTTTTTTCTAACTCCTCCATTTAGAAGTAATTCAATCTCACAGTTTGGCATAATTTGGGGGTGTGTCCTATTGATTGACAGTTACCCAATATCCCGCTTCAAGAAGGAGGAATGTAGAAAAACTACGGTTTTTAGCTGGCAAACAGTATAACTTAGCTTTAGCCTGCTTACCCCTGTTAGCTCCTGTTAGGTCCAGATTAGTTAGGGTAGCGCTTCACTACAGGCAGACCTGAGTTGGCTAGATGTCAATCACCCACTCTTGTGCTCACAGCCCCCCTCTCATCTCTACATCTTTGCCCATTTTTGTATTTTCTGGGAGAGATGACACACGTGACAACATAGGCAACATAGCAACATAGGTAGGAACAGCTCAATGAGTTTAATTTCAACTCTTCAGAAACCCACGCATGACGTCCCGAAGGCTCCGTCCATCTTTTATATAGAGTATGCATTAAACACAGACAGGATTCTGTGATGGAAATCACAAATGGGCTCAGAAATATTTCCAGAAATCATTCTGTGTGAACAGTTTCCTCTGCTATCCAAAAATGTAGGTTAAAGCTCAAAGAAATCATCCATAGACAGGATCCAAAAGCATATTCTCTGGGCTAAACTTGTTTAGAATGGTTTGAGAAAAAGAAGAAAACTGTTTTGGCTCCGGTATAAATGCTAAAATTGCTTGGATGTCATTAACACCAGCTTCTTGTCTAGCTTGTTATCAGTTCTGTTAAAAATGCATCAGTGCCTGAAGAAGGGACAACTTGCACATCTGTAGAGGCAACATCAGTGCTAAATACAGGTTTTTGAACAGTTCTGCTCCCATCTAGTCAACTTCATATTGAGGGAAGGCTTTGCATGTTCAGGAAGACATTACAAAACCATGTTTACCATCTTCTAAAACTGGATGGTTTCATTGTAGGAAAGTCTGCTTGCTGCACTGGCCTTTCTCCAGTGCAAAACTTTCACTAAGTCAATACATTTGGCACACCGTGAAATAAATATGACCCAGGAGGCCCCCTGTTGAGCTGCTATAAAGAAAGGTCCAACAGCTGAGGCCTGCACGACGAAGCGTGATTAACATACCCCGGATATCTCTCTGCTAACAGGGTTGACTTGCCAAGACATATAGGAGTGGTACGATGAAGCTGGTTATCAACTCTGGTATGAAATCCAGGGTTTCCATCTTGATCAGTTTGCGTTCTCACAAACGGAGTGGAGTTTGCCGTATTTAGAGAGACTTTGTATAAAGTAGAAGTAGAAGTAAAAATAAAGTAGTAGTCCTGCCATGTCTTTGGATCTACCGATGCATTCAGAAGAGGTGTTTTCACTAAAAGGCTCATCCACTTTGCAGTGGAGCTAAACTAATTAAAGTCAACTGGTTTAGTGACTGGTTGGCAGCATTTGACCAATCGCAGACGTGGAGAAACTGTGCAGAGCAGCTGCTTCACCATGAAAGAGCAGACAATTATTTCTCAGAAATGTGAAGAATTCAAACACATCATCCAGGCCAAAAGCAACACCGCAGTAAAAAACAGGAGGGAGTGATGGCAGAACATAGCCAACTCACCAAATGCATAAATTCAGCAGATTGGACAATATTAATGTGTTGGACAATATACAAACAACACTCTGATCACTTTGATACAGCCCAGATGTTTCCATCACAGCTTCCTCAAGTATTTCCTGTAGCTCAGGAGGAAGATCAGTTATCTTTCAACTGGAAAGTTGGGAGATCAATTCCAGGCTTCCACCTGAATATGTACCAAAGTCTCCATGGGCAAGACACTGAATCCCAAATTGCCCCCAATGTGCCTACCCCTGTATAAGTTTGTGTTCTCACTCTGCTTTATTAAGTTGCTTGGGATTAAAGCGTCTACTAAATGACTGTAGAATATATATCATGTGAGCACATGTTGTTTTGGAACATTAATTCTTCACCATGATGGCATGAGTAGCTGCATCATTCTTTCAGATGCAGCCCTAGTGGAGTTAAATGGACAAGAACAAGTAAAAAAAACGTACTTGAAAGTGTTCAGTGACAAGGATTTTTCTCTCCAACAAAAGGGTGAATCTTTTCCTAAAAACACGGACTCCTAAGCGCTCCTCTCATCAATGATACGTTTAAAAAAAATGTTGACAGTATTGACAGGCCATTTTTTAAGAGACCTAATTGGTCAGGAGGTGGTGCTTATCATAGATCTCTTATCCAGAACACAACCTGCACCAGAGCAGGTTAGCCATTCAGTGTAAGTTAGCATGGGGATTTACCCAGGAAGAAGTGCCCTGCGATGGACTGGAGACCTGTCCAGGGTGTACCCCACCTCTCACCTAAAGGCTGCTAGGATAGGCTCCGGCTTCCCCACAACCCTTAATCGGAATAAGCGGTTCAGATAATAAATGAATGAATGAATGGAAAAAAAGAACAGCACAGTAGTACAGAAAACCCAGAGTTAACCAGGGTAAATCCAGCTTTGTTGGTCAGTTATCTGGTCTGACTTTCAACTTTTGACATGTTTTCTATGTACTATAGAGAATAAAATGGTTTTGTGAGATTTGCATATCTTATATCTTGTCTTTATTTGCTTTCAACACACCTTTCCAACATTTTTGGACCTGGGGTTAGAGGTCTTTTTGGCCTTGATCACATCAATTTCTAACCAAAAATCCTCCCACCCACTGCTGTCCAAAGCAAGCCAGGAACCAGTCCAATTAAAACGACTTAATGAAGAAGATCCTTTGAAGCGTCTGTCAACCCCCCCCAGAACAGCCACTTGTGCAGCTTTGCTGCGGCATAAGCGTAAACAAGACCAAGAAGCTGAAGACATGTCGGCAGCAAAGAGGAGAGGAAGGACAACTTATTCATTCTCCTTAATTTGATGGTTTCATCCCACACTGCCAGGCGTAAATATGGGCACCTCTAAAATTTCAAAATGGCATTTAGGTCTAGCAGAGGAATGAAATAATCATCGAGACACTGAGGAAAGCGGCAGTAAGCGTGGAATTGTGACTGGAGGAAAAAAGGGATTGATGGTAGTTGGATATTGCAAACAAGCCTGGAGATAAAAGTGATAAGCTTTCAGTGAGACAAGAGTCGCGTAAAGGAAAAAGGCCACTGCCAAGCAGATAAGGCGATTATGGAGTAAGAAGCAGAGTGAGCAGCAGTGATGGAGAGCCAGATTGTTAGCAAAAAGATGGCATGAGAAAGGGAATCGGCTACAAGATCAGAAGAGAGGAAGAGGAATAAGACGGGGCGTTTCAATGGAAAAGAAACGAGTAATGAGATGCTAATGTAACAACAAAGGATAGAAAGCCCTCCGGGGGGAGCTATGCTACAGCAAGCTACTTTAGAATGAACATAGTCGAGGAGGGGGTAGGTGGGGGTTAATTTGACAGTACCCTTTCATGAAACTGCTGCATTGTACGCATATGCATTCAGGTGCATATGCTGTTATTAAAGTCAGACCTCATTCGCATCATCCCCACCTCTGGTTGTGTTTGAGCTAATGCAAACAGAAACAAAAGCCTTGGAGATGCTCGATTAAGATGGCAAACAGGGCTGACAGTCCCATCCCAGGTTCTCTTCGCCCTCTGGCTTTGGATATGAGTTGAACATGAGGGGAAGGTCTGCTGGGGACAAAAAATCTATCGGAACTAGATGCAAAACAGCACAAGGAACTGAGAAACAAGGGAAGAATGTAAACAGAAACCTGTGGGGAAACATGAAGTTGGACACACAACACTGTGGTGGGGGATGAGCTTTGGAGTGGGAGGAGGACACAAGGTTTCACATGAGGGGAAATAATGGTATAAATGATGTAATTACTCAAGTGAATGAGTGCTGGAGAAAAAGCGATGCTCAGAACTTGTGTGAACAAGAGCGACTGGGCAACACTCAAGAGACCATCAAAGAGAATACTATAAGAGGGGAGGTGCACCTCTGACAGATACAAGCCTAAAGTTATTATACACACACCATGAAAAGTGATAAAGCTAGAAAATCATTATAACAAACACTCAAGAGGATGTTGCGGAGCACAATGGAGGAAAACACAAGTAAGTGCAAAGCTGTAAGTAAACCTGCAGGGACTGTTGGATATTTGGCTATAAAGAGATGAAGAGGCAACAGATCTGTAGTGAAGAGCATGTTTTTAGAGAAAGAGGACTTATGTGTTGGAAGAAAAGCTAAAATGCTACAAGTGAACCACGACAAAAAACTGAATTTATTACAGCATCTGTGTTGGGACATATTACCATTATCTATCATCAGCTCTTTTGTTAGCTGCTAGGCTTTATGTTTTTCATTAAAAAGCCTACATTTCTTATGTTTTTCCATTCATGACACAATTTCTCTTCGTTTAAACTTTAAGGTCTCCATTGGTTTAAAAGTACTTCATCAAAGTTTCAGGCAAAATTTCAAAGATATGCACGACCCTCCCCAAAAAGCTACTTCAGCTCGTTCCGCTATCACAACAGCAGCTCAGAGGACTTCTACACTCGAAGCGTGTTAGCGTGGCATGGGCTAATTGGGTTTCTGTTCTTAATTAGGCCAATTAATTTAGAAATGCAGCTGAGGCCATCAGTGCTCCAGCAGGTCATTTCAGGATTACACAGAGTGAAGACGACTCATGTGAAGATAGATTAAAAAAAAGGAAGAGCTTCTGAGTTTTTCCACCTCCAGCTGAATGTTATCACTAAGTGAATCACTGATTGAGGATAATTGCCCATTTGTGACCATTTATCCAAATCAATCACTCCCTTTTAGGAGTCAGAAAATAAAAAAACTAATTTAAGCAGTTTTGGAGCTGATGTCGTTAGTCTGCCATGAGAAACTCATTAAAGGATGAAATAGCATTGCAAAGCTGTAAAATATGCTTTCATGTGTCCATCAGTCTGCTTTGTGAGATAAAAGATCCAAATCTTCAAAATCCACAACAGTTTTCTTTTCCTCTTCGGGACAAAGGCAAACTCTAAAAAAAAAAAAAAAATCTAGCTTTTGGTTTATTCAGCAATACAAAAAGAGAAGCACAGACCTATTTTATCTTGTTTCTGATGTGAACTGACTCTGACAAGCATGAGACGCCAGACCGTTGAATGTTATTTCCTCTGGATAAGTTCTGTCCGATGGTCACACTCACCTCAACAAAGAGGAAGCAGGGTACAATGTAGGTGCTGGTTTTCTGAAAGCCTCTGTCTGCAGGAAGGTTCCTCATTGGGCCCCTCTGAGTCGAAAGCCGACTGTCAATCATCTGTGAAGGGGGGGGGTCATCATAAAGAGTCAAACTTCTGTTGAATACATCTCCTGTGCTTGTGTAAAATGGGATGTAGCATGCAGTGGTACTAGCTGAAAAGGATTGTACGTAAAACCTCTGTTTGCACCACGCAGCAATCGCTGCACAGGAAAATGTAGACAACACAGAAATATCACAACCTGCAACTACTCAAATACCCTTTTGGGGTTGGCTCCAAAAGTCCCAAGAGGCCAAACTTTTTAAACAGGAACCTTCTAGTATCATAAAAAACATGGAGGTTGCAGGATAGAATTCTGACATCTGCATGTTTGCATGTCTATAAAAATCCAGTTTAAATCATATTTAATGCTGCAATAATAAAACAAAACACTGCTTTAATCGGAAACATCTACTGACCTATGTTTCCCTTTGCAAAAAACAAAACTGCACTGCCTCTAAGACTACATGGTAACAACTGTGTCCAAGAGGACTCACAGCAGTCTGACCAGCAGCTATCTATCATGTCCTCTACTGTTTGATTTCTTACTTGTGTTGTTCTCACTCTCAGATGTAAGTCGCTTTGGAGAAAAGCGTCTGCTAAATGACTGTAGAATATTATTTATTTATTTAATTTTATTTATTTAATTGTATTTATTTATCTATCCATTTATTTATACATTTATTTACTTATTCATTTAGTTGGTTGGTTGGTTGGAGGGTTGGTTGGTTAGTTAATAAATAGAATATAATTACATGTCCAAAACCAAGCATGGTGACGGCCATGACCCTGACTCAGCAACATCAGCAACAGAGACATAGTAAACGAAACTGGTCATGGTATAAAAGCAATTTCCTCATCTTAAATGAACCACATGACAAAGGAGATGATTGTAAGGAATGTACGAATAACCCAAACTCTTTCCCTGGAAAGGAGATAAAGGTAGACACATGAACCTGGGGGTTTGCCTGCAGAACAGACTGAACTAGAAATGCTTAAACGTCAAACAAATTCATCACAACTTGAACTTGATTAAAATAATAGCAATACTGCATGATCTTTACACAACGTCCTGATCCAACAGTGTCCAGTCAGAGGCTTCTTCAGCACTGCTGTAACAAAGAAAAGTTCAGGATCTCATTTATTCCCAAGACTAGAGCTCAACAAAAGTGTGTACAATATGGAGACAAATGTCTGAGGATGCACTGATATATGAGCCACATCTGGATTTGTGAATGCATTTCTCCCAGCAGCAACATCAGGAAACATCAACCACCGACAGGGGTGAACATACATGTGCTGGTTCCTGGTTGTTTTGCATTAACTGTGCTCTGAAACTGTCAGGATTGATTTAAATGTAAAACCACTGAGAAGTCAGCGAGTTACCACTGAGCTGCTTCATGAAAGAGTTTTTAAGTTTGTGTGAAATGATAGATTTGAATGCATTTATAAGAGCTGTTTCAATTAAAAGATGAAGTCATGAAGAGCTGAAATACTTTGAAAGAGTCCACTCATTTCATATGTTTTACAACTTTATTAAAGACAAACGACAAAAACAATCATTATCAGTCATGGGCGGATTTATTATCTTTAATATCAGTATGAATCTCTGCCTATCAGTATTGAATTATTTATTTATAGATACTGCAACACTCTTGAGTTTAGCACTTTGAAATTGAGCAGAATTGAAAGTTACTTTAATAAGTCAAAAGATAAAAGTAAAGTTTTAAAACTGAAATAAACTAATTAATGACTGATATCAGTGTGGCTTTGGCCATCTTTTATCCAGAATTTGTGGCAAACAAAGACGTTATAAAGTAATCAGGTTAATTTTGTGCATATTATTGCTTTCATAGCCAATATTTAAGGAGATTAACATTTAATATAGTTGACTGCTACATTTGGAACGCTAATCTCACCTCAAATCTACCAGTTTATTAACTGATTGAAGAACAAAACATGTGTAACGTATGTTGCTATATTACTGACTACTTTTGCATTATTCAGCTTTGCTTAGTGGGGACTTTGAAAACATGATAAATACAGGAAAATAGGTGACAGCTTAAGATATATTATCATTTATTTGCATCAAATGAACTCAGCTTGATTTGTGCTGCAGTTTTCAAGCACATTTTAAGGAGCTTTACAAAGTAAAGGTAAAATAAAACAAGCATAGCAATATAGCTAAATGTAGTTTAATAACAACAGATGGCAAGACTTGAAAATGTTTTTTATGTTTGTTAAAGTAACACTGCAAGTTCACAACCTTCAAATCGACTTCTGAGTGATTTTGCTGGTGCTGTGGCGTTCCTTGTGCACATTCCTGGAGCCGTCACTGCACTGCAGCATTGCAAATGTGAGAACTGTTCTTCAAACCTTCTTTTCCAGCCCATGTGACATCTGTGTTGCATTTTACAGCACCCTGTAACATGCTAGAAACTGGATGTGAATACACACCATGGCTGATTTAGCATGACTAATGGTGGATCACATTTTCAGAGGAAACAATGAAAGAAAATGGCACAGCAAGAGATAAAATGAGTTGACATTGGACTGACTTTTACAGGCTGGAAAGATGTCAGAGGAGAAACGGGATGCAATAAAAAGAAAACTAAAGTTTTCAAACTGTAATAAACTGGGTGACGTCATTGTAACTTTGGCTAACTTTTATCCAGAGTCTTTAACAAACACAGAGACATTATACAATGCTCAGATAAATTCAGTGTATATGATCGCTTTCAGAGCAAACATTGAAGGAGATTAACATTTAATTTCGCCGAATGCTACAACCGGAATTAGTTTATTGCAAGACTAATGCTAGAGGACATTGTCTGAGG